>NW_022947372.1:0-381 GCF_012274545.1 Fukomys damarensis | reverse complement strand
CAGGGACTGATGACAGGAGGTGCCGGTCACCAGAGGAGGAGGCACGCAGGTGTGCACAGGTGGGCAGGGTGGCAGGAGGGAGTCGCAGTTCAGAGGCACAGGGCTGGCCAAGACATCCCGTTGAGCAAGTCTGTCTGGCTTGGATGCATCCACTCCTATAAAGGCTGCTATTAGGCAGCTTTTCCTCAGTGAGGGGGCATAGCTCAGGGGTAGAGCATTTGACTGCAGATCAAGTGGTCCCCGGTTCAAATCCGGGTGCCCCCTACTGGTTGCTAACCTTATTGCCACACCTACAGGGGTCTATTTGCTGTTCCTACCTCTCTTCCTGCATTCAGTCTCTGCTTTGTCAGGTGACAACAAGCACATGGCAAAAAACATGTA
>NW_022947371.1:1010-2380 GCF_012274545.1 Fukomys damarensis | reverse complement strand
GATGAACTGAATGAAAGCTGCACTGATATCCAGAACTTCTATGATATAATGAGCTTCTATGTGGTCCCATAGGCAGATCCATGATTGCTTTCTCCCACACGACGTCAGTGAACTGGACTGTTATGTGTAATTAAGTAATTATTGGTATTTTCTTCAGGCGACTGTATCTTACTCCATTCATATTATTATCACGGCTATTGGGGGTCTTACTGAGTCATATAAGGGTATATGTCAAATGGTTTGAGGTGGTTTTGAAGTATTTTTCTATTTTGGACCTCATTACTATTTATAAGAAAAAGAAACCTTTACACAAATATGTTTTGACTATCAAAAGGGTTATTGTTAACTATTACAATTTTAGAAACACAATTCCGAGTGTCCCAAATTAGGTCATCATGGAGCCCTCCATGAGGTGGCCTTATTCTAGGACTACCCTCACAGTCATCAGGTTCTATAGCTTGAATCAGAAATGTCCCCAAATCCTCATGAGTTAAAGGTTTGGTCTGCAGCATTTGATGCTTGAAAAACGTTGTACCTTGAGGACATGGTGCCAACTTTGAGGAAATCATTGCATTTGAAGCATGACCTTAAAGAACGAAGTGGAAATCAACACCATTCCCTCTGGCTTCACTGATATAATGAATTGAATATCTTCAGTCTATCACTTGCTCCTCATGAAAATGTCCTTGTTCTCCACAAGCCTAAAAGCAATGAAGCCATCTGACCATAGACTGAGAACTCTAATTTAGAGACTAAGTAAAGATTTCTGGTTTTTAATTGGTTGATTTAGAAATTTTTTTACAGTAATGGTAAGATGACCAGCACATCACATAACTGCAGGATATGGCAATGTCAGACTCAACTTAATTCTAGAGATAGGAAACTGAGTGCCCTTTCCTTGGTCCATTAATAATACACCTCTCTTTTCAGTAAAACTGCAGATGCTTCTCTTATGAGTTGGATAGTGCACTTATAAATGATGCTTCCATGTCATTATCCATTTCATTGTGTAACTGGGAAACTACATGAGAAAAGGGTGCCTGCTATTCATGTCAAGAAAAATGGACTTGTTCTGGATCATTTGTTTCACTACTAAATGCAATTTCATATATTAAATGATAAATTTAGGGAATAAAATGGGTTTAACACAGCCAAATTTGATTGCACTGTAGTGCAGGTACTTATTTGTAGGTGTCTAATGCATTCTCATCATTTTATGTTCCTATATAATATTTTAATCTAATGATTTTTTAACCCTCATAAAGATTCAAGGTCCTGGAAAAATACTTGAAGCCATAGGCACATCCTCTTATTGCTCCTGTCTAGCTGTTCCCCCAAAGCCTCACTTAGGAGTAGGTTGGATTTTTTTT
>NW_022947371.1:0-719 GCF_012274545.1 Fukomys damarensis | reverse complement strand
CCACTTTCTGCTTTAACTTTGGGTGTTTAGAATTTTGTTTCAACAAGGAGAGAAGAGGAACTCACACACAGACAATGTCATCCTAGATAAGGCCTCAGAAACACAAAAAGTAATATCAAGAATTGACAAATAGGCCTATATCAAATTAAAATCTTCTACTCACTAAAGGTAAGAAGAGACAAGCCCCTTTATGGAAGAAAAATCTCTTCTACCCATGCTTCTGATAATGGATAAATACATAGAATATGAATGGATAGAATATATAGCAAAATCAAAAATGTTAAATGTCTCACTCACAAACAGTGCAGTGAAAGGAAGACACTTCTCAAAGGAAATTGAAATGGAAAGGTATCCATCATGGCTGACTAGAGTCAGAATTACATGAGAGAATTTTGGAAAAGACCCACTGTAAAACACAGGCAATCAGAAAAAAGGGATGTAAACATAGCCTCTGTATCCATCAGGTCGAATACAACCTTGGATGGATTTTTAAAAAAAAGAAGTAGGATTCCTTTAACCTGCAGTACCCCTTCCACCCCAGGACCAGTAAAGGTGCAATTTTCTTTATTTAATCCTTGTGAAGATTATTGGTTATTTTCTTATATTAATTTCATTCCCATCTTTGTTTTCCCCTACATCTCCCATGTCCCCTTACACTTTGCACCTTTTCTTCCTATTTCACATTATCTATTATACCTTTTAGTCCTTATTTACACCTT
>NW_022947370.1:0-235 GCF_012274545.1 Fukomys damarensis | reverse complement strand
ATTTCTCCTGGGGAGTTGGGGAGTTGGTACTTGTCCTTAACACACATCAATTCTTTTTTTTTTTTATTCCTTTCCTCTCTCTTCTCTCCCCATTACCTCCATCTCTTTGTCCCCTTCCCATGTGCAAAAGCTTTATCTCCCTATACCCTATTATCTCTTTTATTTTGCTCTTTATTTATAGTCTGGATTTCTCATAAAAGAGAGAGCATGTGATATTTAAGCTTGTGTGTCTGAT
>NW_022947369.1:0-201 GCF_012274545.1 Fukomys damarensis | reverse complement strand
TTGCAGTGCGGTCTCGCTTTCCTCGGTCTGGGCTTCTTTGAGGCTGCGAGAGATGGTCAGGTCTGGATCTCGGCCGGGCCAGGTGAGGGCTGCGGACTGGAGAGTCCATTGTGGGGGCTAGCGAGGGACTGATGGGGATTCTCCGGCCAGGAGAATAAAATAAAAACAAAGACAACGCAGTTGCACCAGAAGGGGATGGAG
>NW_022947368.1:0-643 GCF_012274545.1 Fukomys damarensis | reverse complement strand
ATGGATAAAAACTGAAAGCTTTCACTCTAAATTCAGGAGTAAGACAAGGATGCCCACTGTCACCACTCTTATTTAGTATTCTTCTGGAAACATTCTCCAGAGCAATTAGACAAGAAAAAGAAAAGGGATAAGGATAGAAAAGAAAGAAGATAAACTACGGTTATTTGCAGTTGACATGATACTAGACACAGAAGACCCCAAAAAACTCCACCAAAATGCTTGTGGATTTAATAACCAAATTCATTAGTGTAGCTCGATATAAAGTCAACACTGAAAAATCAATAGCCTTCCTCTGGAGTAACAACGAACTCACTGGGAGAGAAATTAGGGAACAACACCTTCCACAATAACATCCCAAAAATGAAATACCTAGGAATCAATCTAATACAGGAAGTAAAAATCCCCTACTTTGAAAACTACAACGCTATTAAAAAGGAGATCAAAGAGAATATCAGAAAATGGAAAGATATCCCTTGCTCTTGGGTAGGAAGAGCCCATACAGTGAAAACGGCCATACTTCCAAAATTGACATACGGATTAAATGCATTGCTGATCAAAATCTCATCACAGAATTACAGAAGACAATTCTAAAATCTGGAACCAGAAGAGACCTAGAATAGCAAAGGCAATTTTGGGCAACAAA
>NW_022947367.1:0-1655 GCF_012274545.1 Fukomys damarensis | reverse complement strand
TAAGAGTTGCAGACAGAAACAGTTTTTAATCAAATGAGCAAAAAATGGAGGCCTTATGGAGCATAGAGTAGAGAATTTCCTGTTTTTGTGTTGTTTGCTCTTCCTTTTGGCCTTGACTCCCAGGCAATTGCAGCTATTGTCTATCATGTGGAGTAGTTTATGAATTTTAAGAGGGCAAGAGATTTCTTGCTTCTGTTGTATTCCCATGATCTATAACAATGCTTGGATCTATGAAATATTCAATAAATATTTCTGCAAAGAAGTTAAAATACAGTGTTGTGATAACAAGTAGAAGAGGCTTCATCCATGAGATCAGAGAGTGACCAGAGAAAACTTTCAAGATATTTCAATTGGGGGAAAAATATGCAGAACTAGCAAATAAGGTCAATAGGCAAGTCACTTAAATTGATATATTCGACAAGTGAAGTAGAAAATAACAAAAGGGATGTATTGTTTAGTTACAGGAGGAAGCTCTAGTAAAATTTGTACTGATCATTAGAAGTTTAATCTTTTCCCTCTATATATATAGATATTATTCAAGATTTTAAAAAGCTTTGTTTTTGTTTTAAATAAAGGAATCTCTGTTTGCAACAAACATTTACTGCAAACCACACATCTTTATTAAGTATCACTCTGGGTACTGTTTAGTGAGTTGAGGTTAATTTACTAAGTTAAGGAATATTTTTTTTAATATTAGCCTTGGTCAACTTTTCCAATATTCTCTGTGCAGTAAGCACTGTATGAAACAGGAGTTCTTGGTGAAGAAAAGTCACAACTCCCCTGTGTGGGCCAGGACTGTTCCTTTTTTGTTTGCTTCACTGTTTTTCCTCATATATTTCTACTTCATTTTCCTCCAATATCTAAGATTTCAGGGTTTAAGTAATGCAATAAGTTATTTACATTCTCTCCTGGGCATATTCCATGTAAAACTCTCTCAATATGCTATTTAATACAAGATAGGTAGCATCTCATGATTTTATTGGATTTATCAATAGTGAACAAACTTTGATTGTATATAGGAAAATATGACCATGAAATTTCTCGTTTATATTTTGTGCAGCAATCTCATACATAAGCCCAGCCATTCCCCATCCCTGTTTACCCACCCTTCCCAGATATAGAATGATGTGCAAATTCCTCTTTTTACCCAATCATGTAACTTTGTGGACTAGATGATCAAGTACTTCCTACTTTTCATGCTACCATCTGTGAAGTTTAATTTTTATGAACTCTCTTCATTACCTGGTGTTTATGTCCATGAGTTAAACTCCAAGATCCTGAAGAAGCCACACCAGCCCAGATGATCTGATATCTGCATTGAATCTCTGTGGTTCTACTTTCATGAACCCTTAAATGGTATTTATTATATTCATCTCACAAAATCTTGGCTACATGCTACATACAGGAAATAAATCATTATGATTAATTGAATTTGCTGAAAACTTGAAGACATGCTGCTCTTAAAATTAATTTTGAGTATAATATGTTTTCTTTTTTTCATTTTTTGGTACCGAAGATCGAACTCAGGACCTTGTGCTTGAGAAGCACAAGTGGCAGAACCACTGAGCTAAATCCCCGGCTATATTAAGTTTTCTTATGCTTGATTATAAAATGTGAAAGTTGAAGCAACATTGAGGTATAAGGACATCGTTTCT
>NW_022947366.1:0-280 GCF_012274545.1 Fukomys damarensis | reverse complement strand
ATTGTGAAGATTAACTGAGTTAATATGTGCACAGAATTTTTAGAAAAGTGTCTGGTGCATAATAAATTCTACATACATTTTAATTATGGTTTTTCTTTCAGTCATACAGTTCATCTAAGACACCTTTCCCATCCCTTTAGGAAGCAACCATTTATTTCATCATTTTACAGAGTTTTTTGTGGTATTTACATTATAGAAATTATAAGTAAAATAAGATTTAGTAAGATAATACTACTGGAAATATCTTTAATGTTTTCCTTAATAGTTTTATGATCCTGAG
>NW_022947365.1:0-203 GCF_012274545.1 Fukomys damarensis | reverse complement strand
CAGTTTCTGAGAGCTGAAGCTAAATCTCAGTTATATTTATGGCTATATGAACTGCTAGGATTACTGGATCATTATCTACTTCTACTTTTTGGGTTTTTTTTTAGGAACTCCACACTACTTTATATAATGACTGTACTAACTGACATACCAGCAGTGTGCAAACATTCGTCTCTGTATTCTTGCCAACACTTATTATGTTTTGT
>NW_022947364.1:0-227 GCF_012274545.1 Fukomys damarensis | reverse complement strand
CACACAAGCCTCCAGAACTCTGTATACTTGGGGATAGGTTCAGTTTGATGGTAGAACACAAACTCACTTTGTAGCGGGCTTCTGAGGTTTAAAGTGTAGTTTTCCCCAGGAAACAGCTTCTCTCGCCTCTTAGCCGTTTAAAGCGAACGCGGTCAGTTTCAAGCATGTGAAGTACTCCACAGAGAAATGTGCTGCAACTCTGTGAGTTTCCCAGTGAAGTCCACCTC
>NW_022947363.1:0-311 GCF_012274545.1 Fukomys damarensis | reverse complement strand
ATGGGTTGTTCTGGTCTTTATGTGGCCTAGAGAGAGAAAGGGCTCATCCTGTGTCTGTGTGTGGCTATGTCTCTATGTGTGTCTATGCACGTGTATTTATGCGTGTCTATGAGTTCCTGCATGTGTGTCTGAGTCTGTGTGCGCCTGTGTAAATGTTTAAAAATTGTAAAGATTTGTTACAGTGAGAGACCCGTTGTCATTAACACCTCTCAGAATCCTCTCCCTTACTTCTTCAAATACACTTATCCCAGCATTCTTGCCACTTTCTGAAGCAACTCAGAAATTTCTCTTTCTTAAGCGTCTCTAATTGC
>NW_022947362.1:0-216 GCF_012274545.1 Fukomys damarensis | reverse complement strand
GCAGTGATAGATGCCACTCTATGGCGGAACATGTGCATTTAATCATCATGCTTTAGTTGTTTGTTCTTCTGCCTATGCCATTCAATCTCTTTCTCCATTTGCTCAATTGCCTTTTTATGTTGATAGGTCTCACCTTTGTGATGTTTCTTCAACGCATCCAGGTGTCCTATAGTCTTCTGAGGGAAGAATCTCTCCTCTTCAGCCTGCTCTCTCCTC
>NW_022947361.1:1091-2797 GCF_012274545.1 Fukomys damarensis | reverse complement strand
ACAACATGCCAGCTCTATATGATTTTCAGGCTTTAGTTGTATTATTTTTATTTTGTCCAACAAGTTTATTGGTTACATTTTAGGTATACAATACAGTTACAGTCATCGTTGGGATTCTGTACTTTTACATGACTTGTCTTGGTTCTCATTTTTCCCCATTCCCCTGTCCTCCCCTGTCCTCCTTCACCCCCCACCTTCCCTATTTATAAAGGCTTTGTTTCCCTGTTTTCTCCATTTCTCATATTTTTTCTTTTCCCTTCTTACCTTTGCCCTACCCCTCCCACTTTCCCTACTCTTTTAGACATTTACTTCCTATTTCACAATATCAGTTATACATTTTGATCCTTATTTACATTTTTAGTTTTTCACATCAGAGAAACTACTTGGTATTTACACACATGTGTCCTATGTATTTCACTTAAGAGTGTGGCCTCAACGTGCATCCAGTTAGCTATAAATGTCTTGAATTTCTCATTCTTTATGGCTGAGTAGTACTCCATTTCATAGAAAAACCACATCTCTATCCAGTCAGCCTTTTAATTTTAAATAAGCACTTCTTAATTATACCCAACAATGGGTTTTATTGCGGCATTTTCACACACGAGCATCCCATACTTTGATCACGTCACCCCCACTTTCTTCCATCTCCTCCTTCATTTCCATTCCTTCCCTGTCTCTTTCTACTTTCACATCATCCCTACTTTCTAGGGTCAACATTTGAAAGGAAACATGCAACACTTTATGAGCCTGGCTTACTTTTATTGACATGGTATCTCTAGTTCCATCTCCTGCCCCGCCAGTGAAGCGGCCCTGTTTTCCTTGATGGGGTTATATTCCGTTGTGCGCATGCAGCACGTTTTCTCAGTCCATTTACCTGTTGATGGGCCGTTGGCCTGGTTCCACAGCTTGGCTCCTGTGAAGTGCGCAGTGATAAAAGGGGGCCCGCAGGGACAGCAATACTTCGATTGTTCACAAACTGTTCTGTTCACCAGCTGCCCATCGGGTGACAACACGACTGTGATCAACTTCTCCGCACAACACAAAAGCAGCCATCTGTCCCAAAGTCTACAACAGATTATGCTTGTAAACCAAGGTGCTGCTGTATTTCTATAAGGGGACGACTTTGCTCATTTGGGCATGCACTGTAACGTGTCTAAGGTGTCTAGTTGGGTGAAAGTGTAGGTCTGTTTTTAGATTTGTAGGAAGCATCTAGACGAGAGATGGTGAACCTTTTAGAGTTTTCCACAATGGCAAAAAACCTAGTGTGGCCCACGTGCCATTGGTTCATCACCCCTGATCAATGCCACTTCACACAGTGGCTGTGATAATTTACCTTTCCAACAACAGTGTCTAGAGGGCTTTATCTCATGAATTCTCCTCAGCATCTATTATTTGTTTGTGTCCTGGATGACAGCCATTCCCTGGGATGAGACAGAATCTCAAAGTAGTTCTGACTTGCATTCCCTGCTGGTTAAGAATAATAAAGGAGTACACACACTGGCCACCTGAGTTTCTCTTGAGAAGGGTCTGTCCAGATCACCTGTGAGTTTATTGAGAGGATGAGTTGTTCCTTTTGTGTTAAATTTCCTGTGTCCTTTAACAAAGAAATAAAGATTTTTAGTCTGTTACACATTTTGCATAGTAGTCAAAATGTGGGACAAACATAAATGTCCACTGAGAGATGACAGATAAATATGTTATATAAA
>NW_022947361.1:0-371 GCF_012274545.1 Fukomys damarensis | reverse complement strand
GCAGAAGACCTGTTTCTGAACTATGTTGACACCTAAAACTGCATAAGGTCCAGACCCGCTATTTTTAAGTTACAGCATATCTAGCAACTTCACAAAAGATGATATAATAAAGGCCAATAATATATGGAATAGTATACACCATCATTAGTCACCAGGAACTTTCAGGTCCAAACCACAATATTTTACCAGTATGGATTTTCTAGAATCACTAAGTCATACTAGAACAAGTAACACACACTGGAGTGGCTAGACCAGTCTTCTTGTTCTTTAAATAGTTCTCCAATAGTATTCTACACTGACCAAAGTACAGAATCCAAGGCGTAGCTGTAATATGGAGCCTTCCAGGGCTTCTGTCTACTTCCAAAACACTC
>NW_022947360.1:0-456 GCF_012274545.1 Fukomys damarensis | reverse complement strand
CATAAATGGAGTGAGTAAATTACGATTTCATTACTCACAATATTGTAGGAGTTTTATTTTGTAAGAATAGAAATGACTGATATGTGCTGTAAAATGAGACAGTCGATTTCTATCATTTCATTACAATTTGTTTTTCCCCAAATCCATTTGTTTTGGAAATGGGAGTTCATGCTACTTGACTCCTATGCAGTATATCAAAATGGACTGTGACAGTTTGAAATTTGTGAGCTTCAAGTATTTTCTGTTAAATTTGCTGTCTCCTATTGATCACCAATAACTACACTATGATCTTATGTTATACGCATTATTACTTCATTCATTTTATGATTATTCAAAACTATACAATGAGCTAGCATCAGGTCTATGTTGGAGAATGACCCATGAGCATCCACAAAGAATATTTATTGTCATTTTGTGGAATGGATCATGCTATCATTTTCAATTAATTCCATATAT
>NW_022947359.1:0-202 GCF_012274545.1 Fukomys damarensis | reverse complement strand
TCCTCTAAGGCATTCTGTTATTTCATTGCCAAAATTTCTTAGCAGGCATCAAAACAAAACTTGTTCTGGTAAGTCAATAATATGGAAACCCATTTCATTGTGAAATTTTTCTTTTCAGAAACAAAGAGGTAGTGAAATTCTATCATTGTAAATCTTGGAATCAACATGAAAAAGTATTTCTTTGCAATCCAGATACTGATTT
>NW_022947358.1:0-239 GCF_012274545.1 Fukomys damarensis | reverse complement strand
AAGTCACAGAGTTGCAGCACCTTTCTCTGTGGAGTACTTCTAATTCAGGAAACTAACCGCTTTTGTTTCAAAGGGCTAAGCAGTGAAAGAAGCTGTTTCTCAGGAAAAACTGCACTTGAAAACGCAGAAGCACTCTGCAGAGTGCATTGGTGTTCTAACCACAAACTGAACCTATCTCCAACTACACAGAGTTCTGGAGGCTTGTGTGCACTGAGCTCTGCTTCACACTCTCTTAGGCC
>NW_022947357.1:0-249 GCF_012274545.1 Fukomys damarensis | reverse complement strand
CCTCTGTCCTCTTCCCACAGGAGCATCGTTGTGACCAAGCTCTGCAGAGGACATTGGTGAAAGCCCGGGGAATTGTTTACATGTGTTTCAAAATACATCAGTTCCTTTTCTGTTTTTCAAATTGATTGAACTGCAGTCACCAGTTGCTACTATGCAATTAAAGATTAAAAATAGAAAGCAATAGAGATTAAAACATTTTAAACTAAGATTATTTTCCTGATTCTGGTTCTGATCAGGAAAGATCTGCAT
>NW_022947356.1:0-1059 GCF_012274545.1 Fukomys damarensis | reverse complement strand
GAATGGCCTAAGGCCTCCTCATTTTCTGGACTCAGCTGAAATGTCACTTTTGCACCAAGAAAATTTCCCTAACTCCTGATCTCAATTTTCTCTTTATGTTATGTTTTCTCATTGCATCCTGTACTTCCCTTCCTAGAATTTACCAAAACTAATTATATTTATGTATAATGATTTAATGTTTATCTCTCCCATAAATATAAGTTCCATGATAGCACCGATCACAATTACATTATTGACTGTTCTATCCTCTGTGTTTAACATGCTTAATTGACACTAAAGAGGGATGAGTTGTAGCTCAGTGGCAAAGCATGTGCTTAGCATGAACAGCTCCCTGGGTTGAATCCAGCAGGTAAGAATGCACACATACACACACTCACAAACACACACAGTTAAGTGAGTATAATTCTTTTGGTTTGCGAGATAATTTATGTAAGTTGATAAGAAAACGATTACATTCTCCAGTAGATAAACAGGTAAATGATACCAATGAACAACAGCAATAAATAAAATAGAGGAATATTCTATCTTATTATGTAATCAAATAAATAAGAAACTATATTTTTAGCCCATTTTAGTAGCCAACATGAAAAAAAATTAATAAAACTTTTTAATCTTGGTGGTAGGATTGAACCTTTTGTACTTTCATGGTGAAAGTGTTTCTTGCTTAAAAAAAAAACTCACCAAAAAACAATTTGACAAGTATCAAGAATTTTAAAATATTTATATTCTTGTATCCTGTAATTCTACTTTAGGAATTCTATTATGAGAAGATAAAATTAAAACAAATTGGTTTTATAAAAAATTATTGGTCACAGAATTATGTATAAGACTGAAAAACAAGGTACAATCAAATGGCTGACAATAATTGTGCTATATACTCCATATTTTGCAGCCATTCAAATTGTTCCCCACAGCTGCATGATAATGTAAGGAAATGGCTAGGCTATGCCATTAAATAAAATTAAAATGCCCATATATAAAACAACTCTATTATGTAATCCAAATTATCCTAATGAAAAGTTTAAACCAATTGGATTTTGTTTTGTTTTGTTTTGTTTT
>NW_022947355.1:0-515 GCF_012274545.1 Fukomys damarensis | reverse complement strand
AAAAAATATATATATATTTTGCTACCTCAGCTCTTCAACATGCATGGAAAATTAAAAGTTTTATCTACAAAAACCTGATTACTTAAAAGCTGTCTTGTTCTTTATTTTAGGACTATTTGGATAAACGGTTTGTATAATTAAAAGCCTAGTTGCAATTTGAGGGATATGTTTAATTTTAATCTTCATTTTTGCCTTTATGAATTAAACTATTAGAAAATAATATTGTATCATAGTTGGATTGTCTATTAGAACCCCATTATTTGACGAAGCCCTGCAGACGTCAAGCAAGTTAACTGAACAGCAGTGATGGCCAGTTGTAATAGTTTAAAGTTTTTCTTCTCAGAGTTGCAATAACTATAGGTAATACATCATGATGACTACTAAAAGAAAACAATAAAACTAAACTTTGGTGCATAATAACCCTGAATCTTTTTCTCTTACCTGGTACTTCCTATCTAAGAGCTCACATCAGCTATGTTAAACATTGCAAATAATATTAACTGCCTTGTTTCTCC
>NW_022947354.1:0-282 GCF_012274545.1 Fukomys damarensis | reverse complement strand
CACTATGGAAATCAATATGGAGATACCTCAAAGAGCTGGGACTAGAGGTTCCATTTGACCCTGTCATCCTTCTGCCTGGTATCTTTCCAAAGGAATTAAAAGAATCATATCACAGTATATATGCACAGCTATGTTTATAGTGTCACAGTTTGTAATAGCTAAAACTTCGAAACAGCCCATTTGCCCATCAGTCGGAGAATGGATAAAGATGATTTTCTCTAAAATGGAATACTACGCAGCCATAAAGAATGAGAAATTAGATTCATTCATAGGAAAATGGAT
>NW_022947353.1:0-328 GCF_012274545.1 Fukomys damarensis | reverse complement strand
CTGAGTGTTGTAGGTCTCTGTGTACTCTGAGAAGGCGAACGCTGCCCTTCTGCTCGTGGAGGTGGTTCTAGTAGCTTATTAGGCCTGTGATTGGCGGTGCTGTTTGGGTGAACTTCAGCCTCAGAGGCAGTCCAAATGCTGGTTCTATCACTTACCAAAATACAGCCATTGAGATTTCCACCCAAGAAGTGCGTTCATACATACCTTCCTTTTATTTTATTAGGTGCCACAACACATACTTCGATCCTCTGGCTTAGACACAGTGTGTTTTGCCCTTTGGAGGGAACAAGCTTTGTCACTGTGCAACACTCTTCTTTCCTGACAGTCA
>NW_022947352.1:0-470 GCF_012274545.1 Fukomys damarensis | reverse complement strand
GGGAAAGCTGCAGTTTAAGCTGCAGAAGCACTATGCAGAGTGCATTTGTGTTCTAACCTCAAGGTGAATCTATCTCCAAGTAATCATAGTTCTGGAGGCTTGTGTGCACTCAGAGCTGATATTCACTCTCTTGGCCTTAAGGGCTTTTCTGGTACAAGGGCCTCACAATAGTGTTTCAATCTCTACCAGGCAGAGACCTACAAACAAAAAAGCAATATGTTTTACACATTCGGAAATATGGACTGCACTGGTAAACTCACAGAGTTGCAGGACTTTTCTCTGTGGAGTACTTCACACTCAGGAAACTCACAGCTTTTGTTTCAAAGTGCTAAGCACTGAAAGAAGCTTTTTCCAGGGGAAAGCTGCACTTTAAATTGCAGAAGCTCTTTGCAGAATGCGTTAGTATGCTAACCTAAAATTGAACCTATCTCAAAGTTTACAGAATTCTGGAGGTTTCTGTGCACTCAGAG
>NW_022947351.1:0-319 GCF_012274545.1 Fukomys damarensis | reverse complement strand
AGGTATAGAAAAGTCTACTCAAGATATTGGACCTTATCAAGCACATTACTGTGTCAGTGGCTGAAAGAGGCCCTGAAGCAGAGCACTTGGTCCCCACTGAAGGACAACCCAGGCAGACAAGGACCAGTCCTGTAGGATGTGATAAATGCCATCTTGGCAGTGGAAACACCAGGAACTGATGGGAGCAAAGAGTTCCCAGTGCCACTGAGGAGACTGAGGAGGCTGCTGCAGGCCACAGATTTACCAATTTGGAACTATTTCGAAAAAGTCTGGAGATGGAGGGTTAAAAGTGTACAAAAGTCCTGTGAAATACTTTGGT
>NW_022947350.1:0-220 GCF_012274545.1 Fukomys damarensis | reverse complement strand
GGTCACTACAAGTAGATTCTGGTTCCTCTGTTTCTTTACTGTCTCTTTATTCAACACAGTGTCTCTCTAAAACACTCAAACCCTAGAATGCACCCCATTTCCCGCAACACGAAAACCAAGTCCTTACAGTGGTATATAAGTTTAGTACAATACAGTTCTGATTGCATCTAATACTCTCCCCTTCTTTCACTCAGATCCAATCCCAATGGCCTCCTTATGT
>NW_022947349.1:0-229 GCF_012274545.1 Fukomys damarensis | reverse complement strand
GGAATGTGATCTGGATGGAAGAGGGGAGGAAAGAGAGAGAGGAAGAGAAAACGAATTTTGAAGCGGTTATTTTGAAAACCTTCCACATTATTAGAATATGTGCATAAGTAAATTTAGGTGCTATTAAAAGATTTCTCATAAATCCTAAGAGTTAAAAATAGATAAGTTCCTACATGTGTGTCTAATATCATGGATAAAATCAACTGTTTAACAGAAGTTAGGGGATTTT
>NW_022947348.1:0-991 GCF_012274545.1 Fukomys damarensis | reverse complement strand
TTGCTGTTGACAATGTATTGATAGTAGCTTTGTTAGGCAGATAGCCTTCTTCAGGATAAATAAAAGTATAAGAAAGAATCAATTAAATGGCTGACTTTTTGGCCTTAATTTATTAAGATAGCAACAATATTTTGGAGTAAAAATTTACAATTTTTGAATTTTGTAAAAGTAGTGGGATAATTTGATGACGAAGTTTGGAAAGTAAGTGGAACCTAAAGTGAGGTGAATCACTAAAGAAAGCTGATAATTTTGAACTCGGGAAAATTGCTCAGAAATACATACACTTTTCATGTTGTTTTAAGAAACACATCATAATCATTTTCTTCTTGATCACAAAAGACTTATTTTGCTTTTCTTCATATTTTCCAGAACATGTCATTTTTGATTAATAAATACAATAACATTTCATGTTATTGAGTATATAGTACTGAATATTAATAACTTATTTATACACAGCATGATATGCCTTTTGGAGTCTCTTTTGCACTGCATGTGCAGTGGAGATTCTATCTACCCTGGGGAATTTCCTGAACCTTGGGGAACCGGATTATGATGAATTACAGGATTGCATTATCTCTTTCTTGCAATCTGTAGGTAATGAGTTTGCTTCATGTAACCTGGAGCATATACTTGTGTACTGTTTCGTTGAAGTGAGAAAAAAAGGTAAACCAAGGCATATCATATGTTACCAAGTGTTAACTTGACAAATCAGGAAAGATGTTTCATGTGATGTAACAGGAGGAGAAGCACAAAGACAAAATACAAATATTTGACACTGGGATGATTTTCTATGTTCTTATAAGGTCTATTTCCTCTTCCTTCAACTCATTACTAGTGGCTGCTGCTTTGAAACAGGCACAATTCTGAGGTGCAGAATGGCATATATTTGGCTTATAATGTCTTTGTAGTTCTTTGTAGAAATGTCACAAACTTTGGCTGGGACATCAAGAGGGTCAAATGAAATGAGGAAGTTCAAGCAGCCATGAATTTT
>NW_022947347.1:0-245 GCF_012274545.1 Fukomys damarensis | reverse complement strand
CACTGAAAGGGGGAAACCCCTGCTGGGATGTAGACTTGTAGCCTGGATGGAATAAGAAGGTAATAAGGAGGGAATTCTCCCTTTGCTCCCTCAGAGGGGCTCCAGTCCTGGCCATCACCTTATCATATCCCTTTCCAGCTTCCCCTGCAGACTCTTCTTCCTTCTGGTGGGTTCTGAGCACGGACTCACCCAGGACTCTGCAGGGAACTCAAGGCCTTTGCCTGACTGGATCCCCAGGCTCTTCA
>NW_022947346.1:0-207 GCF_012274545.1 Fukomys damarensis | reverse complement strand
CCACACATGAGTGAAGCTATTTGTTGCAGCACAGT
Source organism: Fukomys damarensis (assembly GCF_012274545.1). NCBI lineage: Eukaryota > Metazoa > Chordata > Mammalia > Rodentia > Bathyergidae > Fukomys > Fukomys damarensis. Next base: position 172 of record NW_022947346.1, on the reverse strand, counting down.
TCACTGTAATCACAGACAAGTAGACTCTGTAAATAGAGTATCCTTGTGTACTGTACTGTAGAGTTCAGAATAGGATACCATACCATAGAAAGAGTAAGATAGGTCTACGTCATTATATGGGTCTCCAGGGAAGATTGAGAAAAACAAACCCCACAGTGCACAGTAATCAGCT
>NW_022947345.1:0-258 GCF_012274545.1 Fukomys damarensis | reverse complement strand
ATATATATATATATACATATATATATAAGAACTAGGCATAGACAGCTCAAACTTGTTTATCTGGCTTCTTTTAGACTAATTTTGCAATATCTACAGTTATTTGAAGAAATTTTAGATGGAGGAGTATTTTGATATATTTAGACTAAAATATTAAAGAGCAGAATGTGGAATCTAGTGGCATATGAACTGAATTTAACCCACAGGTAGATTTTTATGGCCTATTCATATTTGTTAAAGTTGAATTAGTTGCTAACACTT
>NW_022947344.1:0-301 GCF_012274545.1 Fukomys damarensis | reverse complement strand
TTCTAAACTATTTCACTTTTTAAAATAACATTTGTTTGTATCTTAATAAATAAAAACAGATTAGCTTCTACAATGGAAAGGATTAAGTTCAAATATCAAACTATATTTGTTTTTGTTTAATGGATTTAGGAGAGTAATAATTGCCCGATAATTGCTAGTGAATTGTCTACCCATTACAATATATTAGAAAAAAGTAAATAGAAGAAAATTATAAAACTATTTAGAAAAAAACACAAAAGTCCAAGTGAATTATTAATATATGTAACATCTCTCTCTATTTAAGTAGGTAAAATGTTCAAGC
>NW_022947343.1:0-212 GCF_012274545.1 Fukomys damarensis | reverse complement strand
GAATGAATCTAATTTCTCATTCTTTATGGCTGAGTAGTGCTCCATATTATAGAAAAATCACATTTTGTTTGTCCAGTCTCCAACTGATGGGCAAAGGAGCTGTTTCCAAGTTTTAGCTATTACAAAACAAAAAGGAATACAGTTATACTCCATATCAGATGTGGACTTCACTGGTAAACTCACAGAGTAGCAGCACCTTTCTCTGTGGAGTA
>NW_022947342.1:0-371 GCF_012274545.1 Fukomys damarensis | reverse complement strand
CACCTATAACCATAAAGCTCAAGGGAACTGGAGCTCTTCCAAGTTTGGTAACCTGGCTCCTACATGCAGATTTCTGGAAACAGGTGAGTAGACCAAAAATTAAAGTGCATCTATAAAATGAACATGTACCTACTGCCCTCAAGCTCTAGACTGACACTTCCTAGGTTTCCAGGTAAAAGTGCACTGAAGGGCTGTTACAATGCTGCCTCCCAAATCATCACAGCACTGCTTTACTTCTCTGTATGAGGACCCACTCAGTTGGGGGGATCTGTTCTCCACTGCTCCCCAGTCTAAGTTTGTCTGGCAGAATTCAAAGACTCAACCATTCCCCTTCCATATCCTTCATCTCTTGGGACCTTCAGTCACAGCCA
>NW_022947341.1:0-549 GCF_012274545.1 Fukomys damarensis | reverse complement strand
ACACACACACACACACACACACACACATGTATTTGCTGTTTGTACTTCTTCATCTGAAAGATGTATATTCATCTCGAATTCAATTTGTAGATTGGGTCTTTAAATTTGGAGGGTTTGATTTCTTTTTCACTTCTCCATGTGTTCTAGATATAAGTGCTTTGAGGAACAGCTGGAAAAAGTTTTTCTCAATTTATTGGTTGTTTCTTCTCTCTTTTGGTGATTTCTTTTGCTGTACAAAACTTTTTAATAAGATGAGATCTCATTTGTTGATTCATTGTAATATTTCCCATGCAATCAGGGTTTGTTCATAAAGTCTTTGCCTACACCTATGTCTTATAAAAGTTCTGCTTATTCTCTCTTCCAGCAGATTTGGTGTTTCTCTTTTGATATTTAGATCATTGATTCATTTTTATTTTAGTTTAGTGCATGGTGGGAGCCATGGGCCTAGTTTTAATCTTCAGCATGTAGAAAACCAGTTTTTCCAGCACCATTTATTAAATAGGCTATACTTCTTCCACTGAAGATTTTTGGCTGCTTTGTCAAAGGTAA
>NW_022947340.1:0-368 GCF_012274545.1 Fukomys damarensis | reverse complement strand
TTTTTAAAAATATGAAATTTCCTATTACTCCAGAAAGAAGAGCTATAAGCAAGAAATCAGTCAGTGCTGGTAAGGCTGCCAGGGAGAAGGCATTCTCCTACATTACTGGTGGGAATGTAAACTGGAATGAACAGCATGGAAATTAGCGTGATGATTCCTCGACGGACCAAAACTGGGAATTCCGTTCAACCAACTCTTCCCTTGTCGGTATTTAATCCGTCTAGATCATCTGCAGTTCCTCTACTCCCCCATGCTTTCCTCCACCCCGATCCTCTTCCCCTTCTCCAGATATCTGCCTTCTAATCTCTTGTTGTAGCTTCCCCAATTAATTAAGTTTTAATTCCTTGTAGAAGAGAAACCGTGTGATA
>NW_022947339.1:0-223 GCF_012274545.1 Fukomys damarensis | reverse complement strand
AGCACTCAAGTAGTGCCCATGGCAGCAGCCTTTGGTTCCCGGACTGGTCCACCCTGGAAGGGGCTCCTCCAGCCACATAGCTCTTCAGAGCCCCCGAAACACCTGAGCCAGATCCCGCAACTGAGCCCTCCTGATTCCTGTGCACAGAAACAGGGAAGTGTGTGAAAGCTGTTGTTTGAACCACTAGTTTTGGGGTAATTTATTGATAATATAAAACAAATTA
>NW_022947338.1:0-232 GCF_012274545.1 Fukomys damarensis | reverse complement strand
CTGATGAGGAAGTGATCAGCTCACACTGCAGAGGAGCGTGTGAGATGCAAGATACTACGTGTACCCCTCTGTGGAAAAGACCACCCTCCATAGACAGTCCTCCTCCCTGCTGGGCTGGAAGCTGAGAGATGGAAGGTTTAGAATGAACAGACCTGCCTTGAGCTCACAGAGAGAAGCTTGTGCATAAAGCCACCAGGAGTAGAGCCATGTGATGCAGGAGAACAGGAATGAG
>NW_022947337.1:0-594 GCF_012274545.1 Fukomys damarensis | reverse complement strand
TCCTTCTTTCCCATTCCCCTTTTTTCTAGAATCTCTTATTTACTATTCTCCTAAATCTTAGTCTTAAGGAATAACCTGAATTTCTTAAACTCATTAAGATTCAAAGTACCTAGAAACTAGATTAATATAAGAAGGCATTTGTTTAGATTAAACTGTAATTGGAAAAAAATTTATGCTCAATTTGTTCTCAAAATTAATCACATGAATAAGATATAGAATATGGAAATTTGTACTCATTTATTTACTATACAATATGCTAGGTACTGCGCCAGCCTCTGAAAATTCTTCTTTCATCATTAGCCCTGATTAATAAAGATCTTTTTAGTCTGAGACAGAGATTCAAAGATCAAAAGATCTTAGTTTGTATAATGGATATCCAAGAAATGGCCAATTCTCACATGATTTTTCTTTATTTTTGTCATTATATATTTTTGTCTCATTTTTCATTTTATAAGCTTATTACAGAAAAAAGTGATAATAAATTTTGCTACTCAAGTTTTTTCTTACTAAAGTCCTCTTCTGGAGCTAGGCGTGGTGGCGCATACCTGTAATCACAGCACTTGGGAGGCTAAGGCAGGAGGATCACCGTGGGTT
>NW_022947336.1:0-409 GCF_012274545.1 Fukomys damarensis | reverse complement strand
GAGAAAGGAGATTGTCACTGCTGGGAAGAGCAGGACTCTACTCGGCTCTACTGCATTTTAAATAGTCTAAATATATAAAAACCAGAGGTCATACTACTGATAGCATTCATATACCTTTTAAAATTCCATTGGTACATTTTAGAAATACATAGTGATCACAGTCATCACAGGGAATTTGTCCCTGTACATGCTATATCTTGATTCTTTTTTCCCCAATACCCTCCCCTCCCTTCAACCTCTGCTCCCCTTATTTACAAAAGCTTTGTTTCCATTTTTTCCTTATACTCTCTCTTTTGCCCTTTCCCTTCCTTCTTCCCCCCTTGTTCCCCTTCCCATTTGAACATTTTCTTCTAATTTTCCAATACCTATTATATATTTTAGTTTTACACTTTCGGTTTCTCACACCAGA
>NW_022947335.1:0-229 GCF_012274545.1 Fukomys damarensis | reverse complement strand
GAAAGATATTCAACATCATTAATCATCAGGGAAATGCAAACTAAATCACAGCAAAATATCACTGTATATACATTATGAAAGATGCAAATCTGAGAAAAAGAAAGATCACATAAAATGTTGCTGAGGCAATGGAGAAATTGACATTCTCATGGACTATGGAAGAGGATGTAAAATGGGGCAGCCATATTAGGAGTCAGATTTTCAGTTTCTAAATAAATAAGTATCCACT
>NW_022947334.1:0-245 GCF_012274545.1 Fukomys damarensis | reverse complement strand
CTCGGCGTAGCATTGCTCTATGAATCACTTTCAGTGTCACACTCTGGATTAAGCTACCTCTGAGAAGCCCCAGCTCAGTTGCATGAGGCTTTGGCGGGCATCTAGACACAGCCATGTCATTCCCACATCATGATCGTTCACTGTGCTACCTGCACCATATACACTGTGTAAAACTAAAAAACCTCGTTAAAAGTTCGTCTTGAAACTGCACTTACTATGGGCAATATTCAATCTGCTCAGAGGGA
>NW_022947333.1:0-728 GCF_012274545.1 Fukomys damarensis | reverse complement strand
TTGCTCTGCCATGTACTTCTGCCATTTACATGCTGCCTCACCATAGGCCCCAAAGCAATGGTACCAATCGAACATGGATAGCATCCTCCAAAACTTTTGTAAAAATAAACCTTTGCTCCTTATAAATTGATTTACTTCAGGTCTTTGTCATAGTGATGGAATGCTGGCCACACTCAAGTTATTCTGTCTTCATACTGTTCTTATGTTATAATAATAATTAAAGCTTGAATTTTATACTATGGAAATCAAAACTGAAAGGTGCCAGTTAGCTCCTTCTCTTACAAGTCTGACCTTGGGGCTAAGATGTCTAGAAATTCCAAGGGCTTCCTAGCATTGCTTACTCTTTACTTTGTGTTAATCATTGTATGTATGTGAGTATAATCATACATATTCATAAGCAATATAATATTATGTGTTTGGAAGTTCACTGGTTTGCATTGCTATAAAATATTCAATTGAATTACTTAATATAATACCTATCGCACAATATCCCTGGACCAACAATAGCCTTAGTGGTGAGTCTAAATTTAATGTGTAGGGCAGCCTTACTGTGGAGTAAGTTAAGAAAGTCTCTGAAAGATTCTTTCCATAAGATGAGATTGTGAAAGGTACTTGATGGTGAAATATAGAAGGGAATTGAGAAGCTTCCCTTTGCATGGGTCTTCACCTTAGCTGGATGGCTTTTGGGCCATTCTTGAACTTTCCCCAGTTCTGTAGAAGGTCTGGAA
>NW_022947332.1:0-2327 GCF_012274545.1 Fukomys damarensis | reverse complement strand
AAAAAAAAAAAAAAAAAAAAAAAAAAAAAAAAAACCATGGGTTGAGTCGGGGATTTGGCTCAGTGGTTCTGCCACCTACCTTTTAAGTGCAAGGTTCTGAGGTTGATCCCTGGTACCAAAAACAAACAGATGTGCTGTGTGTAAAAGTGTGCTTTACTGCTTCCTGGGAGTACATGAGGAACTTTAGGGAGCAATCGAATACTATCCATGTACTAGGCTAACATTAACTAAATGACACACTCTGGAAATGAGTTTCTGTTTTCATTGTATTTCCTCATTTCTATCTTCACCCAAAACTTTTAAATATTTTTTAATATATGGTGACAGATAATTGGACAAAACTTGATTTTTTCCTTTTTATCCACATGACAGTAAACACTAAAACTGTTAGTAAGAGGAAGTATTGCATATATTACTATAAGAGATATATGCAGTGATAATTGTGACCTCTGGGCCAGATGAAAAATGAATGAATGACCTACCAAGTGAGTGAAATGATTTGACTTCATTAGAGCAGAGAAGAGGGAACTTATTTTTTATCCCTGTTGAGTCTGTTTCCTGGATGGACAGATACGCATTTTAAACAATTTCATTTTCAAATGTCTTCTGCTTATTTCAATTCCATTTTAAAATTAACTGTTTCTTATTGTTTTCAGGATCAAGGGAAAGAGGATTGAGATCTTGTCCTTTATTAGCATTTTAGTAATAGTCGGTTACTGCAAATGCTCATGATGACAATTCATTGTAATCTAGTTCTAAATATGTTTGTTATTAGGTCTTTCCAATTCCAATCCAAATCAACAAAACCACTCTAGGAGTATAAAACTGGCAGCTTTAGTATATACCAAATTATAGCTCCTGTGTTTGACACTCTGCTCAGCATAATTTTATTTTATTTATTTATTTTTTATTTTTTTGTTTTTAGGCTTGAATCTAGAGCCTTTATACTGAGCTACATCCTCAGGCTGGTCCTGAACTTTCTGCCTCAGCCTCCCTAAGGGCTAGGGTTCACAGCTATGTGCCACGAAACCTGGCTAATTTTTTATTCTTTCATGTCAGTGTCTGACCGATAAAGTTCAAATGAATAATAATCTGTGGAAAATAAAAAGTTGTGTTCATAGCTGATTTGGAATTTTGTTCAGCCATGAACTACAATTTTTGTGGTGGTGTTCTTTTTTAAGAATCAAAAGAAAAAGAATGCAAAAGTATTTCTCATAAACTTAACAATTGTATTTTGACCAGCACACATGGATTGTCATGGTGTCTGGGCCTTGGATATCATTTTCAGGAAAATGTTGAGAGAATGAGAATTTTTAGGGCTAATATTGAGCCACTGGTTGAACTCCCAGCCAGCTGAATTTTTGGGAGACATGGACATGGTGTATATAGTGAAACTTCTTTCCAGAGAAGAAGAAAAGTTGTTCATGTATTGATTATTATTTTGCAGATAGTAGTTTGTAGTTTAGAATATTATTATGGACTGTTATTCTATAAAACATTTATTATAAATGAATTATAGGCATATATAAAGAAAAATTTTTGTAGCAATCAGTGTAGTCCAGTGGTTTATGAAAGGGTAAAACTTATTTTCTTCTTACTCCTTTTAGAATTAAAAATTCTTGAGTTCATGCCTCTTGTCCACTGGTGTATTCTCCCACTAAGTATAACAGTGCCTGGCATATAGCAGACTTGAAGTCATTACTGTTGAGTGCATGATGTGTGAACTGTCCTCCCAGAAGACCAAGGGAATCTTATGCAGAGTGCTTGTTTCAGAGCAAGGGATTATAGTCCCCCTTTTTAAAATTTTTTTATTTTTCTTAGTACCTGTTTTATGTTTCTTAGTACCTGTTTGCAGTACATGATGTACCTTCATTGTGGGATGTTGGTGCATGTACATGACACATCTTAATTTTTTTTACTTGTTTTCCCTCCCCACTCCATCTCTTGGTCTCTCGTACTTGCAGAAAGATCTATCTCCCTGTTTCCTATTATCTTTTATTTTCCTCTTTATACATTGGGTTTTTCATATCAGAGAAACCATGTGATTATTTAAGCTTGTACATCTGATTTATTTCACTTAACATTATGTCTCAAGGTGCATCCATTTTCCTACAAATGACTCAAATCTGTATAGCAGAGTAGTACTTCATTGTGTAAATACCACATTTTCTTTATCCATTCATCTATTGATGAACATAATAGGTCACTTCCAAGATTTACCTATTATGAGTTGTACTGCTATAAAGATGGATATGTATCCACCATTATAATATGATATCTTTAACTTTTTCTGGAAGATGACTAGAAGCAGAATAGCTGGGTAAAAT
>NW_022947331.1:0-264 GCF_012274545.1 Fukomys damarensis | reverse complement strand
CCTGAAGGGCTTCTCTGCTAAAAGTGCCGCACAACAGTGTTTCAATCTCTGCCAGGCAGAGACATACAAACAAAAGGGACTACAGTTTTACTCCCCATAAGAGGTGGACTTCACTGGTAAACTCACAGAATTGCAGCACATTTCTGTGTGGAGTACTTCACATTCATGAAACTGAACGCTTCCGCTTTAAAAGGCTGAGCGGCGGAGAAGCAGTTTCCCGGGGAAAACTGCACTTTAAACCGCAGAAGCCCTCTGCAAAGTGCG
>NW_022947330.1:0-209 GCF_012274545.1 Fukomys damarensis | reverse complement strand
TCAGCCCTCAGCCCAGAAGGCTCTCCCAGCAGGACCCTGCCCAGGTTGGTCTGGGGTTGGGCAAGCTGTCCTTGGTTGCTAAATTGGAGGAATCAAGAGGCTGGGGATGGACGGACTAAGTTTCACTTTTTTTTTTTTCTTTTGGTACCAGTGGTTGAACTCAGGGCCTCAAGTTTCCCTTTCTAAAAGTCAGGGCCAAGGCTGGGGTT
>NW_022947329.1:0-1704 GCF_012274545.1 Fukomys damarensis | reverse complement strand
AAAAAAAAAAAAAAAGTTAAAAAGGGGTAGGGATATAACTCAAGTGGAAAAGTCTCAGTACTGGAAAATAAATCTTCATTTACTCAGAAAACCCTGACATGTTGGGTTGCTAGTTTTCCTTAGTTAAAAACTGGGTAACTTATTCCCTGTGTTTGAATCGATTTTTGCATCTTTCAGGTTTCATTTAACTTTTTCTCTTCACATTTTTATTAAATTATTTCAAGCTATTTTTGTAATCTTTCTCAGCATTAATGTTTGGAGTACCCTTTATTGTACCAAATTTCCTGACTGGTCACTTCCTAACTGGCTTTTTCTTCATTTCATGCAATTCTGTTACCAGGTTGATGTTTTTATTCTTTGTAGTAGTTTTGCAATGAATTATTTCAGAACATATATTTATAATTAAAATATGAAGTTGGTATATATTCAGCTCTTTCTAAGTTTTGTGTTCTCAATTTTATTCTCTGTCCAGTCGCTTTAGTGAATATTTGTGGTAAATATTAATGAAGATAGCGGCTTTTTTCCTGAGTCTATGGAAATGTTCTCTTTGATTTGACAGAAAATTTCTGGATTTTATGTTGTTGTATATAGTATATATTAAAGTTGGTTCCAATAGCTCCTTGATGTTTAATTTTTAAATCAAGGCCAAATGTACTTTGTCCAAACCCTTTTCAGTCTCCACCAAGATCATTATATAACTTTTTGTTCTTAGATCTACTAATGTGAATAAATCAACAGATTTATGATTACATTTTTGTATCTGTAAAATAAACTCCCTTTGTCCAGGACATTTTTTCTTTTTTTGGTCTCATGTGTTTGCTAATCTCACAGGAGGTCCCTGAGGTGTGGCTAGTTAGGGGGGCCTCAGGCCGCAGCCCCTGCTCCTCAGTTCCCAGGGCCCAAGCAAACCCAGCATGTTCCTATGCTTCCTGAGGAGGCCCTGATTGTCAGAGGGTCCATTTTCGTTTTCTGATGACACTGGGTATCTTCTACCCACTCCTGCCTTCCCCCAGCCATGCTCCTGTTCAAGCTGTCATTGTTCCTTCGGAGTCCTTTCTGGCAGGGCTCTATCCCAGGTATGTCTGGTCTGGAAAGTTCCTGAAGTCTATGTGCCTTTTTCCTCCCTTCGGAATGTCATGACCTCTCCTAGAAACTTACAAAAATAGTATTGGTGCCTATTTGCGGTTTCTGTCTGTATATACAGGTGCGGTAGAGCCCAGAGATCTTTTATTAGCTTCATGAAATAGGGCTGGAGACTTTTCCTCTTTTTGCTATTCCTGTTGTCTGTGTGGATGGACGTGCGAGTGGGTTCAGAACCTTCCTTCCCACACGTGCACAATGGATACACATGACTGGGAGAGCATCTTCAGGGAGGACCTCTCTCTAGGTGGAGTCCTCTGCTCAGGGGCACGGAGGAAGTACAAGAATGCCCTTTGAGAGGCATGAGCCCCAAAGAGAGAAACTGGGGAGCTTCGCTTTCTCCACAAGAGCAAGAGAAAGTTTGGCACAGGTCCCGGTGGCAGAGGGGCCCATGATGGGCTGGGTCAGCCCCTTTCTCTAAGACAGATCCACCCCCATATACACCTCGAGGGGTCAGCTCTCTTCTGGATGGAAATTATGTCTCCATTGCTCCATCTTCTCATTAAATATCATACTATTGAACCTAATATGCTCACCTTTTACTTCTCCTTGGTGTCTTTCTGG
>NW_022947328.1:0-429 GCF_012274545.1 Fukomys damarensis | reverse complement strand
TGTGTGTCCTGGAAGAATCATAAAACAATGATAACAACCGCTACCTCAAAGAAGTTGAAGAGAAGAATGAGAGGAAATAATCTTTAATTTTTACTCCACTCTCATTCAATGCATACAAACTATTTTAAAAAACAACTAAAAATTCAAAGTAGTTAAGGGTGTGTTAAAATCATTTGGGAGCTATTTTCTTTCCGGTCAATACTGTAAATTTATCCTGGTCAAGCTTTCAGGCTCCATGTCTGTCTGAATGCCAATCTGTGCCTCTGTGTCTGGCTGAGTCTCATCCTGTCTGTAAGTCTCTGATCTGCTTCTGTTTCTCTCCCCTGCTGCCCTGCCCCACCAGCCAGTTCACTCTGATTAAACTTTCTTTTGGGCACCTCTTGAAGATATGTCTGTGCTTTTCTTTCCCCCTCTTTTGTGTGTGTGTGT
>NW_022947327.1:0-215 GCF_012274545.1 Fukomys damarensis | reverse complement strand
GGTCAAGGGGCAAAGGGACTGCAAGGGCCATGGTCTGGTCCCGACAGGCAGTGTCTCCCAGAGTAACACCGGGTGTCGGCTACAGTACAGACCTTCCCCACCCGCAGAGCGGATTGTGTCCCCGACGTATGGACGTGCCCTGGGACCCCTGTTCCCAGCAGGCAGACGAGGGTCGGAGCTCCAGCAGTGGGTGGCTACCCAGGCGTCTGTGAGAC
>NW_022947326.1:0-280 GCF_012274545.1 Fukomys damarensis | reverse complement strand
AGTACTGAGTTAGCCACACCTCACCATCATGGAACAACTTACCCGGTAGTTTTCACTAAGTCAAGTAGTCACCTCTTTGGGGGGCTACTTTTGCTTTCTCTAGGTCTTGGAAGCTCATCCAGGGTAGTAATCTAGAGTGGCTATTGGTACTGGTGACTCTTTGGCAAATTGCTATATTCTTTGGCCCATACTTGTTCTCCTTGGAGTCATGCCAATTAAATTCTCTCTCTCTCTCTCTCTCTCTCTCTCTCTCTCTCTCTCTCTCTCTCTCTCTCTCTCT
>NW_022947325.1:450-784 GCF_012274545.1 Fukomys damarensis | reverse complement strand
TGTGTGAGAGAAAGGGAATCTTCACTGACCATTTCATAAATTGAAAGGAGACAGAAAACAGTAGCTAAAACCTTCATAAAAACAGGTTAAATTTGAATTGTATCAACCAAGAAACGTTAGTGTACAGATAACCAGTTTTTAAGGACAAAACTCACCTGCTTTTGTTTTATATTTTTGCCTTAAAGGTTTTCTAACAAACGTGATCCTTTTGACTCATCAACGGGGGATGATGATAATTTTGATGACATGGTAAAGTACTCTTTTGGAAACTTAATTTTCTTACTCATAGTTTTGCTTTGTATACTGCTTAGTCTTCAAATTTAGCAATGCTCTA
>NW_022947325.1:0-251 GCF_012274545.1 Fukomys damarensis | reverse complement strand
TATATGACTTATAAATCTGTACTACCATGACTTTTATAATTCTATGCTTCAATAAATGTAAAAATGGATACTATTAGTCTTTATAATTATCATGGAAATTTGGTGCCTTTATTTTCAAAACTTACAGCACATAAAATATATTTTTTCTTTTAAGTAGTTTTTATTTTAGTATCATAACAGTTTATGAAAGCTTTATTCTTGGCTCTGTTTTTAGACTAAAATTATACTAGAAATTGTTTAAACTTAGGAAT
>NW_022947324.1:0-237 GCF_012274545.1 Fukomys damarensis | reverse complement strand
TGTTCCACATTGCTGGCCATTTAATAACTGCAAATTAAAACAATTCTGAAACAACATCTCACTCGATAAAGAATGGCTATCCTTATGAAATCAACCTACAACATGCTGGTAAAGCTGCAGAAGAAAGGGGAACTTTTGTTCATTTTTGGTGGGAATGTAGACTGGTAGAACCACTATGAAAATCAGTAGGGAGTATTCTCAGAAATAGAAATTTCATTTGACTTAGCTACTTTCTTT
>NW_022947323.1:0-504 GCF_012274545.1 Fukomys damarensis | reverse complement strand
AAAAAAAAGAGTTATTTGAGGCAAGACATTATAGATCAGAGACTGAGGGATTCCATATGAATCAGAGAAAGAATTCATTTTTATCTACTATATTAAAGTACAAGATGATTTCAAATTTGCAGTAACTCTAAAATGGAAAAAAGTGTTATAAAACTACAAATAAGCAAAACTTTCTTTATAAAGCACATGTTAATATTACTGACCTATCCAAAAAACATGTGATAACGGTCATTACTCTAGGTTCTGTTTAATTTCAGTGTGATAAGTAAAATCTTCCTGTCTTCCCCTCTCTCCAGGGCTAGTGCTGTGAATATTTTTGTCCATGGTGATATTTAGAGCTATGCGGTCTCCCAATTGCCTTCCATATCTTCTCTCCTCCTAAAATACTTTCCATGTTGATATTATCATAAATTCAACCAACCCATAATTTGCATGGGATGACAAATACTCTCAATAAATACTTGAAGCTACTTCACTCTGGTGTTATTCTTCATAGTTTACTGC
>NW_022947322.1:0-234 GCF_012274545.1 Fukomys damarensis | reverse complement strand
TCTATCTTCGAGTTCCCCTTAACTATGGGCGGCTGAAGTTGTAGACATTAAACAGAAATCACAATGGAGTCGGAATGGCAACAGATATCACGGCCATTGGACGCCACGTGTGAAGGAAAAGCAACTAATTTCGTAAATTTCCTCAAAACAAATAAATCTGAAATATTTAAATTGGGATCCCAGAACGCATTGTTGTTTGTATGGGAAGTTTTACAGAAAGGTAAACCTCAAGAT
>NW_022947321.1:0-958 GCF_012274545.1 Fukomys damarensis | reverse complement strand
GCCATGCCCATGTGAAAAGCGTGAATTGCATGTGTGGGAATAGCATGCCTTTGTGGTATGACTTGAGGTTGAACCATGTGAAACTGTTAGATTTGACCACATTGCCAACAAAAACAGCAGTGTGAGGAGGGGAAGGATGGGGGATGGAGCAGAAGAAAGTAAAAAAGAGCTAGGTCAGAATACCTCATCTTATCTTTACAGATGTGTATTGTCTAAGGTTTTCAAACAAGTATTGTTTGGATGTTTGAGATGATACATAGTTAAGATATCTGCATTTCTTTGTAGGTTTTACCTAAAAGGAAAAAAATGTAAAATACCAAGCTCTAGTTAGTGATACATGTGTGCTGAAGCATTTAGGTAGAAGTGTGCTGAAGTGTATTGATGTCTGCAGTTTACTCTGAAATGCATTTCTAAAGAAAGGTAGATAGAAGGATGGGTAGATACATGATTAATACAAACATTAAAGTAATAGAGATGTTAAATTTTTATAATAAAATATGTGGCATGACATCGCTGTAGAAAACAAAGTTAGGAATAACTTTGAAAACGGAGCAAGTGATTACTGTTGGTTCTTCATATCCACAGATTCTGCATCTAGTCTCACATCAGAAATACTCGAAGAAGCCTGCATGGTGGTGCAGACTTGTAATCCCAGCTCTTAGGGGGGCTAAGGCAGGAAGATTATAAGAACGGCTCACCCTTGGCAATTTAGAAATTCATTGATACCCATCTCAGTTTTATGAAGTGGGCAGGATGGGGGGTTAAGGATGCAGTTAAGTGTGAAGGCCCTGGGTTCATTTCCCAGTACTGCAAAAACAAGACAAAAACTGAAGAAAGGTTGTATGCACACTAAACACGTACGTGCTTTTTCTTCTCATTATTCCCTAAACAATACATGAGTTATTTATATAGCACCTGCACTGTGAAAGACATTACAAATCTAAAGATTTATGGGAGG
>NW_022947320.1:0-202 GCF_012274545.1 Fukomys damarensis | reverse complement strand
TGAATGTGATCATTATGTATATTTAAAAGGCATCAAGAAAGTTAATTTTAAATGTACTAACAATAAATTTAAACATTTTAAATGATCAAGTAGATAGAGCTAAAATGGGAGGTATGAGTTTATTAGATAATTTCTTTAAATTATGGGAGCAAAGTTGGTGTTAGGGGCTGGAACAGAAATGTTCCAGTCCTGGATGATGTAC
>NW_022947319.1:0-217 GCF_012274545.1 Fukomys damarensis | reverse complement strand
GACCTCCTTCCTCTCGATGACCCTGGTGATCTCCAGTAGTTAGGAGCCTAACAGGAAGCCATTTCCAGGACTAACGCACCACCTGTCAGCACTCTGATTACTTAGGGATTCAGGGTGAATGTTTGGCCCTCACTGGAAAAATATCTCCATGTACTCTAGATTCCCTGATAGCAATGCTTCTGATTGTATGACCATATATGTATTTCCTTATGAAATG
>NW_022947318.1:0-277 GCF_012274545.1 Fukomys damarensis | reverse complement strand
CAGATTACTAATTTTTATGTGAGAGGCCAAAATAGCCAGAGAAAAATAAGGAAAAGTAAAATTTCTTTAGGTACCTTAAACCACTGAACAAAAAAGACACAGACAAGCATTCTAGAGCAGAGTGCATACTTAGAAATATTGGCCACTTTGAGCTATAGCTATGCTAATGTGATTTAGGTTCATTATAAATTAACTAATCAGAATTTTTTTGGGGGGGCTAATTAGCATAGACATTTCTTGCAATAAACTAACACCAGAAAGGAGATAAGAGAGAAAA
>NW_022947317.1:0-291 GCF_012274545.1 Fukomys damarensis | reverse complement strand
CTTTGAGCTCATGCAGACCTGGCTTTCATACAGTGGAACATTTAAGACTCGTTAGGCATCCAGAGAACACGCGTTCATACAAATAATCATGCAGAGGTCTGCAGAGTCATTGTACCATATGCAGTGAGCCTGAATTTGCTGGAGCTGGGAGCCAGGGCCACTAGGTGAACTGGTGAGGCATACATTGAGCCTGCCCTCATCCCAGGATCAAACAGGTAAAACATTGGATTCTACCTAGAATTGCAGACATATCAGACTCATAAAGAATTGAAGGCACAAGAAACTTGAGGA
>NW_022947316.1:0-296 GCF_012274545.1 Fukomys damarensis | reverse complement strand
CAGGCCAGCCTAGGCAAATTTGTGTGACTTTGTGTAAAATTTTAAAAACTAAAATATAGGTGAGGGATTTAGTTCAGGGTGCTGCTGCCTGCCTGGCAAGCACATGGACCCAAGTTTGATCCCGGATACTGAAAGAAAAGAAAGAAAGAAAGAAAGAAAGAAAGAAAGAAAGAAAGAAAGAAAGAAAGAAAGAGCAAGAAAGCGTGGGATGTAGGCCAGTGGTAGGTAGAAAGTACTTAGCAGGTGCAAGCTTCTGGTTTCAACTAGTTACCAGTATTAGAGGTGTTGAGAAAAGA
>NW_022947315.1:0-306 GCF_012274545.1 Fukomys damarensis | reverse complement strand
CCACAACCCGAAGGGAACTTCTTTCCTTTCTGGGTATAGCTGGATATCTTCGATCCTGGATTCTCAACTATTCTCTTTTGGCAGCTCTCCTTTACGAAGCAGTTAAAGGAAACCCACATGAACCCATAGAAACCCCTATAAGTGTCCCTTTTACTCAGCTCAAATCAACCTTATTAGAAGCTCCTGCTCTACATCTTCCAGACTTGTCATGCCCCTTTTATCTTTATGTGTCAGAAAACAAGAGATTTGCCCTTGGGGTTCTAGGACACCAATTAGGCCCCACTTTTGCACCTGTAGCTTATTTAT
>NW_022947314.1:0-215 GCF_012274545.1 Fukomys damarensis | reverse complement strand
AGTTTTATTTTAGGATTCCCTATTTTTAATGTTCATACAGAAATTTCTTTAACTGAAATACCAGATAGCTTCTTTGGTGTGAAAAACTATAATAGTACACAGGATCCTAATGACATAATTAATAATGTGAAATAGGAAGTAAAGGTGTAAGAAAAGTGGGAAGGGTGGGGGAAAGGTAATAAGGGAGAGGAGAAAAATATGAGAAACTGAAAAAA
>NW_022947313.1:0-414 GCF_012274545.1 Fukomys damarensis | reverse complement strand
TGGAGTCACTGTTTCCAATGGAAACTTCCTGGCCTTTACTGCCCACATTCCTCTCAGCATTCTGGTCTTCCGTGTTCTAACAAATACCATACATTAAACACTGTTCAACAATCGAGGGCTTCCCTACGTTGCATCTCCAAATGTTTCCCTACTAGTCTTACAAATCAATTCGAAAAGCTTCTGAACCACATGGCCAGATACATCACAGCAGTGGTTTCACTTCGCGTACCAATTTCTCTGTCTGACTTTCCTGCTGCTTGGAGAAAATATCCAATACTTAAACACTCACAATGTAAGGGAAGAATCATAAATTTTGGCTGCCAGTTTTAGAGGGTTTGGGACATGATTAGGGGGCTCCAAGGCAGAAATGACACAGTGGACATGTGGAGCAAAGCTGCTCACCTCATGGGTACC
>NW_022947312.1:1790-3813 GCF_012274545.1 Fukomys damarensis | reverse complement strand
AGAGTTGCAGCACCTTTCTCTGTGGAGCACTTCACATTCAAGAAACTGACCGCTTTCACTTTAAGCGGCTAAGAGGCGAGAGAAGCTGTTTCCTAGGGAAAACCGCACTTTAAACCGCAGAAGCCCTCTACGAAGTGCATTTGTGTTCTAATGTCAAAATGAACCTATCCCCAAGTATACAGAGTTCTGGAGGCTTGTGTGCACTCAGAGCTGCTAGGCACTCCCTTAGGCCTGAAGGGCTTCTCTGCTAAAAGTGCCTCACAACAGTGTATCAATCTCTGCCTGGCAGAGACCTACAATCAAAAAGGAATACAGTTGTACTTGACATAAGAGGTGGACTTCACTGGTAAACACACAGAGTTGCCGCAGCTTTCTCTGTAGAGTGCTTCACATTCATGAAACTGACCTCTTTCGCTTTAATCGGCAAAGCACGGGAGAAGCTGTTTCCCGGGGAAAACTGAACTTTAAACCCCAGAAGCCTTCTGCAAAGTGCGTTTGTGTTCTAACGTCAGACTGAAACTATCCCAAAGTATGCAGAGTTCTGGACGCTTGTGTGCACTCAGAGCTGCTAGGCACTCTCTTACGATTGAAGGCCTTATCTCCTTAAAGTGCCTCACAACAGTGTTTCAATCTCTGCAAGGCAGAGAATTACAAACAAAAAGGAATACAGTTGTACTCCACATAAGGGGTGGACTTCACTGGGAAACTAACAGAGTTGCAGCACCTTTCTCTGTGGAGTACTTCACATTCATGAAACTGACTGCTTTCGCTTTAAACGGCAAAGCGGCGAGAGCAGCTGTTTGCCGGGGAAAACTGCACTTTAAACCGCAGAAGCCTTCTGCAACATACGTTTGTGCTCTAACGTCAAACTGAACCTATCCCCGAGTATACAGAGTTCTGGAGGCTTCTGTGCACTCAGAGGTCCTAGGCACTCTATTAGGCCTGAAGGGCCTCTCTGCTAAAAGTGCCCCACAACAGTGTTTCAATCTCTGCCAGGCAGAGACCTACAAACAAAAAGGAATACAGTTGCACTCCACATAAGAGGTGGACTTCACTGGGAAACTCACAGAGTTGCAGCACCTTTCTCTGTGGAGTACTTTACATTCATGAAACTGACCGATTTCGCTTTAAAAGGCTAAGCCCCAAGAGAAGCTGTTTCGTACGGAAAACTGCACTTTAAACCCCAGAAGCCCTCTGCAAAGTACGTTTATGTTCTAACATCAAACGGAACCTATCTCCAAGTATACAGAGTAGTGGAGGCTTGTGTGCACTCAGACCTGCTAGGCACTCTCTTTGGACTGAAGGGCTTCTCTGCCAAAAGTGCCTCACAACAGTGTTTCAATCTCTGCCATGCAGAGACCTACAAGCAAAGAGGAATACAGTTGTGCTCCACATAGGAGGTGGACTTCACTGGTAAACTCACAGAGTTGCAACACCTTTCTCTGTGGAGTACTTCATATTCACGAAACTGACCGCTTTCGCTTCAAATGGCTAAGCGGCGAGAGAAGCTGTTTCCCGAAGAAAACTGCACTTTAAACCGCAAAAGCCCTCTGCAAATTTCCTTTGTCTTCTAATGTCAAACTGAACCTATCCCCAAGTATACAGAGTTCTGGAGGCTCGTGTGCACTCAGAGCTGCTAGGCACTCTCTTAGGCCTCAAGGGCTGCTCTGGAAAAAGTGCCTCACAACAGAGTTTAAATCGCTGCCAGGTAGAGACCTACAAACAAGAAGGAATACATTTGTACTCCACATAAGAGGTGGACTTCACTGGTAAACTCACAGAGTTGCAGCACCTTTCTCTGTGGAGTACTTCACATTCATGAAACTGACCACATTCGCTTTGAACGAGTAAGCGGCGAGAGCAGCTGTTTCCCAGGGAAATCTGCACGTTAAACCGCAGAAGACCTCCGCAAAGTGCGTTTGTGTGCTAACGTCGAACTGAATCTATCCCCAAATATGGAGAGTTCTGGAGGCGTGTGTGCACTTAGAGCTGCTAGGCACTCTCTTAGGCCTGAAGGGCTTCT
>NW_022947312.1:0-1528 GCF_012274545.1 Fukomys damarensis | reverse complement strand
TCTGGAGGCTTGTGTGCACTCAGAGGTGCTATGCACTCTCTTAGGCCTGAAGGGCTTCTCTGGTAAAAGTGCCTCACAACAGAGTTTCAATCGCTGCCAGGCAGAGACCTACAAACAAAAAGGAATACAGTTGTACTCCACATAGGGGGTGGACTTCACTGGTAAACTCACAGAGTTGCAGCACCTTTCTCTATGGAGTGCTTCACATTCATGAAACTGGCCGCTTTCGCTTTAAATGGCTAAGTGCCCAGAGAAGCTGTTTCCCGGGGAAAACTGCACTTTAAACCGCAGAAGCCCTCTGCAAAGTGCGTTTGTGCTCTAACGTCAAACTGAAACTATTCCCAAGTATACAGAGTTCTTGAGGGTGGTGTGCACTCAGAGATGCTAGACATTCTCTAAGGCCTGAAGGGCTTCTCTGCTAAAAGTGCCTCACACTAGTGTTTCCATCTCTGCCAAGCAGAAACCTACAAACAAAAAGGAATACAGTGGAGCTCCACATAAGAAGTGGACTTCACTGGTAAATTCACAGAGTTGCAGCACCTTTTCTTTGGAGTGCTTCACATTCATGAGAGTGACCGTTTCGCTTTTAACGGGTAAGCGGCGTGAGAAGCTGTTTCCCGGGGAAAACTGCACTTTATACCGCAGAAGCCCTCTGTAAAGTGCGTTTGTGTTCTAACGTCACACTGAAACTATCCCCAAGTATAAAGAATTCTGGAGGCTTGTGTGCACTCAGAGCTGCTAGGCACAGTGTTTGGACTGAAGGGCTTCTCTGCTAATAGTGCCCCAGAACAGTGTTTCAATCTCTGCCAGGCAGAGACCTACAAACAAATAGGAACACAGTTGTGCTCCACATACGAGGTGGACTTCACTGGTAAACTCACAGAAGTGCAAAACCTTTCTCGGTGGTGTACTTCACATTCTTGAAACTGACTGCTTTCGCTTCAAACGGCTAAGCGGCGAGAGAAGCTGTTTCCCTAGGAAAACTGCACTTTAAACCGCAGAAGCCCTCTGCAAATTGCGTTTTTCTTCTAATGTCAAAATGAACCTATCCCCAAGTATACAGAGTTCGGGAGGCTTGTGTGCATTCAGAGCTGCTAGGCACTCTCTTAAGCCTGAATTGCTTCTCTGCTAAAAGTGCCTCACAACAGTGTTTCAATCTCTGCCAGGCAGAGACCTACAAACAAAAAGGAATAAAGCAGTGCTCCACATAAGAGGTGGACTTCACTGGTAAACTCACAGAGTTGCAGCACTTTCTCTGTGGAGTGCTTCACATTCATGAATCTGACCGCTTTCGCTTTTAATGGCTAGGGGCGAGAGAAGCTGTTTCCCGGGGAAAACTGCACTTTAAAACGCAGAAGCCCTCTGCAAAGTGCTTTTGTGTTCTAACGTCAAACTGAACCTATCCCCAAGTATACAGAGTTCTGGAGGCTTGTGTGCATTCAGAGCTGCTAGGCACTCTCGTAGGCTACAAACAAAAAGGAATACAGTTGTACTCCACATAAGAGGTGGACTGCATTGGGAAACTCAC
>NW_022947311.1:0-245 GCF_012274545.1 Fukomys damarensis | reverse complement strand
ACTAACAAACATGCCCAGTAGGGAGAAGGAAGTTAGGCCGGGGGAAGCAGGGGTGGACAGTTTACATAGCATGTGCCCGGATCTAGGTTCCAGCCCCAGACAAGAAGGGAGAAGAAAAATGGGGAGGATGGAAGGAGGGAGGAAAAAGAAAAGGAAGACTTAGCAAAGCTCCCAAAGAGGCAACTGTTAACTCGGACACGGACAGGAAACACGGGAGGTGGCGGGCGCCGTCACACGGGCGGAGG
>NW_022947310.1:0-205 GCF_012274545.1 Fukomys damarensis | reverse complement strand
TACAGCCATCACGTACCATTGAAATCAACGTTGCACTCAGCCAACTCGGGAGTTCTGTGCCTCGTCATTCTTCAACATGATTTGAAGGTGCTCTGTAACATGGCATTGTGAGAATAGAAAATTTGGAACTCAGTATATGATCTAACTGTATTTGAGATGAATTTGTCCAAGCTGCGATGTCTCCAACTCACTTCTTTGAAGAGAT
>NW_022947309.1:0-988 GCF_012274545.1 Fukomys damarensis | reverse complement strand
AAGGCCCCTGTGCCAACCAACACCAGATACCTGTAGACATCATGGAGAAAGATAATGTGTT
This sequence comes from Fukomys damarensis, assembly GCF_012274545.1. Lineage (NCBI taxonomy): Eukaryota > Metazoa > Chordata > Mammalia > Rodentia > Bathyergidae > Fukomys > Fukomys damarensis. The sequence continues at coordinate 927 of NW_022947309.1, read as the reverse complement.
TCCAGTTCACAGTTTGAATCTATTACTTTACTACTGTATATATAACTTCTGCCATTTTGTATATTGTCATTACTGCCTATACTTGAAGAGAGACACAGAAATGATTGTTAGGACTAAATGCAATAAATCAACAATGTAGACAATAGGAAACTTTCTTTTCAGATGTAATTTCATTATTATTTAAATTAAATTGTACATCTAATCACTGGTGAGCTGCTGCTGTGTTCTTGTATGCATGTAGGTATGCATGTATGCACATATTTATTGTGGTACTGGTGATTGAATCCAGAGCTTCACACTGAGGTATGTCTCCGGCCCTTTGAAAATTTTTTATGTTGAGACAGGGTCTGTTTAAGGTGATAAATTGCTTAGGCTGGGCTTGAACTTGTGATCTGCTGGCCTCAGCCTTCCAGAGGGCTGGGATTACAGGTCCGTGTTACCATAACCAGCACCATCAAGTTTCTTGTACTTCAGGATCCAAGCAGATAACTATTAAAACTTCCCTGAATGGATTTCATAAAAGTCAAAATGTGAGTGTTACCTTTGCTGATCTACAAACATTCTACAAAAGTATTCCCAGCGTCCTAAAGAAAAGCTATGCACCATTGTAAATTAGAGTCAATTAAAAATTTTATTTCTTTCAGAATATATTCCCGTTAAAAAGAAATTTCAGTGACATTCATCTGAACATTACATTTATTATATACGAATAAATCACTTTTTATAAAAACAAGATGACTATCAAAGTGGTTTCTGTAGTAACTGAATATAAGAAATATGTGCAAGCCAGCACCCTGATAGTTGACAAGGATTCTTTGCTTGACAAAACCATTGTCAGACACTTATCTCTTATCCTTATAAAATCCAATTTATCAAGCACCCTGCTACATCAATTTACCAGATTTTTTTTTTTTTTTTTTTACTGGG
>NW_022947308.1:0-207 GCF_012274545.1 Fukomys damarensis | reverse complement strand
GCGCTGAGCTCTTGGGCATCTGGAGACGTAAGGTAAATGAACCCCTAACCTTCATAAATTACTTGCTCTGCTCGTCCATCCATCTATTCTGTGGCAGCAACAGAAAATGGACTCCGATACCAAGCAAACACTTTGAGTTGGAGAGTTTCCCTCATAATATTGCAAAGGTTGTGGCCCATTCCCGTGCTGCATACTTCAGTGTGCGCA
>NW_022947307.1:0-211 GCF_012274545.1 Fukomys damarensis | reverse complement strand
ATTTTAGCAACAATTTTTCCCTTTCCGTTTTACTTCAAGAACTTTCACCTTTTCACTTAAAGGAAGTACTTTGTGGCTTTTCTTTGGCAGATCTGAACTGCCAATGCCACTATTCTTGCTCTTTGGGGCCATTATTAAGATAAGGTCGACTGGAACATAAACACGGTGATGCTAGTATAGTTGGTCTGACAGTAAGACAACTACTGGGTAG
>NW_022947306.1:0-263 GCF_012274545.1 Fukomys damarensis | reverse complement strand
TCTCCATTTATTTGGATCAATTTCTTTTTTCTTTTTCAAATTTTTCAACTTTTCTCCAAAGAAATTTTGAAGAACCGTTTGATACTTTAGTTCCTAGATACTGTATAATGTTTGCACTTGTACATAGTACCATGCTTTTACTTTTTATAGCTGTTTATTGCTAATGTAAGGAATGAACTCCACTGAGTCTTATACAGTGATCTTTCTTCCAGTGACTTGGCTAAATGCATATAAATTCTAACCATTGTTCATTGATTCTGTTA
>NW_022947305.1:0-221 GCF_012274545.1 Fukomys damarensis | reverse complement strand
TATACTCAGTAATGGACTGATCTATGGAAGAATGGACTTTCAGGAGTTCGGGGCTGGTTGGAATAGTGTCAGTGGGCTTGATAGCCAGAAGAATGCATTCTTGTCACCATCTACTCTCTTCTCTCTGCTTCCTGGCTGCTTTCCTTTTACAGGCTCTGTCACCGTACTGTTTTTGCCTTTGAGCTACATAAGCAAACTCAGCACTCTGAAAATGTGAATGA
>NW_022947304.1:0-395 GCF_012274545.1 Fukomys damarensis | reverse complement strand
CTTCTCCAGCCTAAGTAGAGAGGAAGAATAGCACAGAGGCTGTATCTGCAGACTTGGGGACCCGAATGCCCAGACCCCAAACCTGGCTTCTCTACCTCCTAACTATTCTCGGCTGTGGAAGAGTTAACATTCATATCTCTACCTCAGTTTCTTCACCCACAGAATGATAATGGTAACTATGTTTGGAGTTTTTTTAAAAAATTAAATAAAATAAAACGAGTCAATGCATGTAAAGCCCAAAGAAAAACACTAAATGTCATCTAAGTATTAGTGACTATAACTATCACATATAAATAGTTTTAATTCTGGCTTTTAAATCAAGTATACAGTAAATTTTTTTTTCTTTTTATTGAGTTTATTGGTACATTCTAGGTGTGCAGTACAGTTATATTCAT
>NW_022947303.1:0-753 GCF_012274545.1 Fukomys damarensis | reverse complement strand
GTATTCACTGGATGCAAGGTGGTGGGGACAATATCTGGCCTTTACAATAAATCCTTTTCAGGCAGGTTCTCTTTCAGGTCTTCCAGTGAAGGAGTTCTCACAAGCTCAGAGGGGTGGAAGAGCCCTGGCACCCAGAAGGCCTCCACCAGCCCTAGCTTTCCTTCTGTGGGGCACTTGTCCTCTGGCCAGCTGTGCCTCTCTCCTATCACCCACCTGCAGTGGGTTAAAGGGCCTCCAGACCTTCCTGCCCACTTTCTTGCATTAAACAACAAAGTGAATTATCCCAGGATGACTGGGAAGAAAGCCACTGCTTAATGAAAAACAAAAGGGTCATTATGCTTACACTATAGTGTTGGCTGATGCCAGAGACAAAATGGGGAAATTGCCCTGTTGAAGGCTTTGTTGCCAAACCAAATAAACCAGTGAAGAGTCCATAGAGGTAAATGTATTCCCTTGAAATAACATGTGTTTTAGGATGACTAATCATCCTGCTTTGCATGGATGATTCCAGTATTAGTGGTGTAAATCTCAAGATTTACAGAAATCTTCAGTCTCAGGAAAATTGGTCACCTGACTTTTAGACATAATCAGGGAAGTTGGTTTAACATAGTTTAGGGTAAACTGTAGATTTTTTTTTTTCAGATCTGAGTAACAAAAAAAATCTAACAAATGATTCATTCACATAATGATTTAGATCTAAAATGTCCCCACAAAGTCTAACATGTTCAAAGGTGGGTTTTTTGAAGATGACTG
>NW_022947302.1:0-228 GCF_012274545.1 Fukomys damarensis | reverse complement strand
TTTTCACAGTCTCCATTAATTTTACTTTCTTAAATCTGGTCAATTTCACTTATTTACATTACATGGCAACCTCTATAAGAATTTTATTTTGCAGCCTTAAAAAAGATACACTGAGCTGTCTTCGAGCAACGGCAGTAGTAAAAGATCTGCTTATCTCTATTGCTCTATACAGTTTGTAACTACTTTGACATTCCTATTTTGATTCATAATGAGCTGTGACATGGAAAA
>NW_022947301.1:0-365 GCF_012274545.1 Fukomys damarensis | reverse complement strand
GCTTTATATTTTAATGACTTAAAATAGCACCACTTTATAATTACTGTTGCTTAGTATCTTTCAGTATTTGATAGCACTAGTACCTATTTATTTTTCCCTTTGAAAAGTTTCTGAACTATCTTATTTGTTCATTTTTTTCCTGGTGTTAAGATCCTTCATAGACTCCATTAATATTTTTTACCAGTGCAATAAATTTTTAGATGAACTTGGAGATCTTAGTATCTTTATTAAAGTAATTCTTTTTATTGAGGAGTAAGGTCTACTATTACTGCTTCAAGATTTCTTTTCTATCTCTCAAAATCTTTTTAGTTGTTTGAAATCATTTTGCACATTTCATGTACAGTGTCTTGTTTATTTAGTTTTTT
>NW_022947300.1:0-672 GCF_012274545.1 Fukomys damarensis | reverse complement strand
TGGAGTATCCCAGCCATGAATGCTGGTCCCCGTGTGACCTTGTGTGGTTAATAGCAGTCCAAATCTTGGGATGATGTCCTTTAACAGTACCTTGGCCACTATGCATTTTCTGTTTGGGTGGGGAAGGCCTCGACCCATGCTGAGAACGTGCACACAAGCACTTCTTGAATAGGGATAGCCATCTGCTCGAGGCAATTCAGTAAAGTCCATAAGGAAGTTTCCACAAGTTTTCTCCTGTTTCCTGGATATCCAGGGGCTGAGTGGGCTCCTGTCTTCGGGTTATTTTATGCACAGGTTAAGCGTTGCTCACAAACAGCTTGAGCAATGGCAGTGAGCTGAGGCACATAGAAATGGCAGCCTAGTAATATTTGCAATGCTGTCTTTTCTAGATGAGACCCCCGAAGGAATTCTTTTACCTAGCTTAGGCCCAGCACTTCAGAGATGGCGAGACTTCCATCAGCAAATTTCCACTGTCCTCCCTTTACTTATATTCCTGCTTCTTGGGAAAGCCAGGCTTTCTCATTTGGAGAGTAATTTGAGGTCTCCAGGAGAGGAGGCTTGCAGACAAGGGGCATGGCTGGGGCCCAATTTTTGGGTTGGGGCCTGTCAGAGCAGCCCGTTTTGCTTCTGTGTCTGTTTCGGGTTCCCTCTGGCTTCTAACGTTCCAGTCCA
>NW_022947299.1:0-325 GCF_012274545.1 Fukomys damarensis | reverse complement strand
TGTACCTTTACATGATGTATCTTGGTTTTTATTTTTTCCTCATTCCCCTACCCCCCTTCACCCGCTTCACTCTTCCTTATTTACAAAGACTTTGTTTCCATTTTTTTTTCATATTTTTTATTTTCCCTTATTTCCTTTCCCCTACCCTTCCCATGTCCTCTTCTTTAGCCATTTTCTTACTATTTCACACTATTGATTATACCATTTGAACCTTATTTACGCTTAGTTTTTCACACCAGAGAATACTATTTGGTATTTACACAAGTGTGTCCGATTTCACTTGAGCATAGCCTCAATGTGCATCCATTTAGCTATAAATGTCTCT
>NW_022947298.1:0-1441 GCF_012274545.1 Fukomys damarensis | reverse complement strand
GCGTGGTGAAGTGTAGAACTGTGCAAAGCCATGTAAAGAAGTCAGAAGAAAATGAGGAGCAGGCATGTGAAGTGGAGGCAGCCAGGGCAATTAGAACTTGTGGCTGTGAGGAAAGAAGGAGAGTTCGGTGGGCAACTGTTCTTGCAGGGCTCAGTGGGCACAGGGGATTACACAGTGGGCTTGTAGGGGTTAACACAGTGCTGCCACATAGCAAACAGACTGGGAATTTGGAAGAGAGATACAAGGAACGGAGGGAGCTACCAGTATGAGCTTGTTGGGCAGGCAAATAGTAGGAAAGGAGGAAGGGGCATTTCAGAGAGGCCGGAGAGAAGAAATGGAGTACTGCTTCAGAAAGTATACCAAAGTCTACCCAAGATATCGGACTTTACCAAAAAGAGGACTGCGTAGAGGTTCGCAAGTGGGCCTGAGGCAGAGCACTTTGTCTAGAGTGAAGGACAACCCAGGAGGACCAGGACAAGTCCCATGAGATGCCATTCACACCATCTTTGGAGTGTAAGCACCAGGAACTGATGGGAGAGAAGTGGTCCCAGTGCCACTGAGGAGACATAGAAGTCTGCTTCAGGCCACAGAGCTTCCCAGGGGGAAAGATAATAAGAAAGTCTGAAGATGGATGGTGATGTCCGTCCTAGAATCAAGTGAAATACTTTGGTAACACTGTGAAGTAAATGAAAACCACTGACAAAGGCACATTAGCTGCTACAATGCCTCAGTCTCTTTTAAAATTATATATAGAGGTCAACTACAGAGTGTGCACTCACCTGCTTAGTGACTTCTGAGATGTGGTCATTACGATGGCAGATGCCGTCCACCCAGCAACACCAGGAACTAGAGACAAAATTCCTCAGTGCCCACCAAGCCTCCTCCAACTTGTTTCTCTAAGCAGGACCCACGAGATTAGCCTGAATGGATGTTCATGACATTCAGGCCTTAGGAGGTGTGCTGCTGTCTCCACATTTCCCTTAATCCACCCCTCTCTGGTAACCATGGCCACAGTTTCGAACTGCCAACTCATCGCCATTATGATAACTGAGCTCTGTCATGGCCCAGATATGCACCGTGCACTCTGACACTCTGCCAGCCTCTGTGGACACTGAATTGATATCTGGGACTTTCATAGTTGCCTCACTGACTCTGATCCTACTAATTTCCTATATCCTCAATATCTATTTCCTCGCTCATTAATTTCAATCCTACCCACCTCATGTGGACATTGAGACAGTATGACACATTTAGCAGAAGAATGGCCTTGGCTCACTGGGTAGAATAAACAGAAGTAGCATAGACTGCCTTTGCGTGCCCTGCCAAATGTCCCTATATGTGATATGCTCCCAAGTTAAATCAATGAATCCCATGTGTATAAACACTAAATAGTTTCTCTGGTGCGAATAAACTCTGATAGTACATAATTTCTCTTAATGAC
>NW_022947297.1:0-232 GCF_012274545.1 Fukomys damarensis | reverse complement strand
CTTGCCAATGTAAGGAGACCGGCTGTCCAAGGAGTGGTGGGATCTGTAGCTTGGAATTTGACACTGGAAGAATGGGTCTTTATCAAGTGGAAACAAAAGGAAACGTACTGTTTGTCTTGGCCGTCACAAAGCGGGCACATCCAAGTGCCATTCTCCATAGCCAACGACGGGCCTGCCTGTCTCATTCCGTGGGACAGGCCGGTAGGGTGGATGGAGTGGTCCCTCAGGCTTC
>NW_022947296.1:0-207 GCF_012274545.1 Fukomys damarensis | reverse complement strand
ATTGTAGGACCTCACATGAATGGTCATTTGCCCCGAGTGAAAGAGCCACATATCTGAATGCTGAAGTTCAGGGATTTTTTTTGTTTTGTTTTTTCCTCACTGGGTATATTGGTACATTCTACGGTATACAGTACAGTAACATTAATTGTTGGGATCTTGTAACTTTACCTATCAGATCTTGTTCCTCATTTTTTCCCCTTGTCACTG
>NW_022947295.1:0-830 GCF_012274545.1 Fukomys damarensis | reverse complement strand
TTACAGTTTACATCTAAAATGTACCCCCAGCCAGGGATTTAGCTCAGTGGCCCTGTGCCTGCCTCTCGAGCGCAAGGTCCTGAATTCAATCCCCAGTGCCAAATAAACACTACAATGTACCCCCAAAGTCTCATGTGTTTGGAAGGTAATTGGATCACAAGGACACTGACTTGTTGTTAGGAAGTGGGGCCTGCTTGGAGGGGTGATCTTGTCCTCGCTCCTCCCTCTCTCTGCTTCCTGACAGCTAAGGGTTGAGCAGCTGTCCTTCACCATTAGTTTCCACCTTGGAGCCAGCTGACCATTGACCAAACCCACCGTAAACTGTGAGCCAAATAAACCTCTCCTCTAAGTTACAGCTGTTGGGTATTTTGTCCGAGCAAAGGAAAAGCTGACTAATACAAGATATTCTAAATCCAAAGAAAACAAGGTTTGAAAGTTTCCCATCTTATAAATGTTGTATTAGAAACCACTGCCCTAAATTAGTAGGCTAAACTAATAATCTCTTGGTATAATAGATCATATAGAGATTTACTACATGCTGTTCAAGTACAGGACCTGTACTAGCTCAATTAATTCTCATAACCTAAGATGAATTAGGCAAAATTACCACTTCATTTTACTGATGAGCTAGCTGAGGCCCAGAAAAAGTAAAAAACTTAAATTTTTTTAGTAAGAGACAGAATTAAACGTGAGTCCCAGCAGACTAAATGTAAAGCTTGCATTCTTAGCTTTCAAGACTTAATGTCTGCTCAGATACCAGAAGATAAGGGGAAGTGCCCTGCTATGGTGACTCCTCAGTTTTAGTGCAAGTATATGGGCAGCAGCCATCA
>NW_022947294.1:0-592 GCF_012274545.1 Fukomys damarensis | reverse complement strand
ACTTTTACTTATTATTTAACTACTCCCAATTAGATGTACAGTTTCCTTTAGGCAGTTTGGTGCTAGTGGCTTCTCTGTCTCTGTCTAAGATACTTTTAAATATTTTCCACAATGCTGGTTTAGTAATTGTAGTGGGTTGATCAATAGTCAACTTGTAGCACCCAGCTGAACTGAATCAGCATGGTCTGGGCGTGAAGGATCCACCGAAAGATTGTTACCAATAGCTATAAAAAGAGAACTGATGGGAAGATTTTGGCCTGTTGATTTTCTAGGAGATTGATTTTTCAAGGAGAAGCTTGCTGTAGATGGTTTCCCTGTGATCTAGGTTGGTCTCATTGGAGAAGGAGCTCCGGACCTCACTGTCACTGGCTATGCCTGCAGCTTTCATCAGGGGAGCTCTGATCTTCACCACGAGCATCACTTCCTGGCTTCAAAGTGTATCCCTCAGCTTGGTGGCACACATCCTTCATCTCACCAGTGTGAATTGTCTGACTTCCACCACTGGCCTTTGGGCCTTCCAGGTACAGATCCTCCATCTGGACAAGCATGGGACATTGCCATGGGCTCTAGGCCACTGGCTGGACTGGAGGAC
>NW_022947293.1:0-2293 GCF_012274545.1 Fukomys damarensis | reverse complement strand
GTTTTATTTCGCCTTACTTTCCTGGATTGCTTATAAATTGGCACACCTTATTTTATGCTCACAGCCTCTTTGGATAGTGTCCTTTGCCAGTTTTCCTACCACATCTGGTTTGTAGGAGTACTCTGTAGTTTCTAATACAATCCTTTCCCTGTGATTTGCATCACAGGTGTTGTCACCCCTCTCTCACTTTTCCTTTTGGAAACAAACAGTGGGCACTTTACTTTGAGTATATATTTGAGCTGTTGCATTTAATTGTCATGGGAGTTTTGTGAGATGGTCATGGTGACTCTACTACACTTTTTAGGCCAGTGCAGCTCAGAGGGGTGAATTGGCCCAGAATTCTAACGTGAGATCTTCACCTGGTTGTACAGGATTGTACAGCCTTTTTCCTCCCTCTCACTGCAAGCAGGAGGACATATGTGCCGAAGGCATGCTGAAGAGTCTGTGAAGTCCTCCTCTTGATGAGGAGGGGCCTAGTGGGCTTCCCTACTCCCAAGCAGGTTCAGGTGAAGGGAAGGGAAGCCCTGGAGACTGAGCCTCACACTTGTGTCACAGGCAAGCGCAGTTCTTGGTGTAAGCGACACAAGAAAGGAGGCCCAGCCTCTTGTGAGAGTGAATCCTTAAGTGTTTGCTCTCCCCTGGGCACACCAAGGCATTAGAGTTGCCCATCCTGCAAAGCAGAAGGCCCCGCTTAGCGCCCAGGGTGGTGCCACATACTTCTTTCTCCTCCTTCCTGACACTGAAAACATGCCATTATAGTGTGGTTTGTTGTTGGCTATCCCCGCGAAGGTCCCTCTACCTTCATTCTGGGTGTGAGAATCCATCATCAGAGCCACCCCTTTGGGTCAGACCAATAGTCAGTCTCTCCTTCTCCTTCACAACCCACGGGATCATTTCATAGACGCAAAGGACCTACCAAGCCCTCTCTTTCCCCAGTGAGGTGTGCCCTCTCACAGCCTATCTCTAATCAAACACAACGATTCCCTTCGTTCACTGGTCTGAATAAAGAAAGTCTATGCCACGCACGCCAAGACGAGAACAACATTTTCTTTGCAGACAGACCTCGAGTCATTTTGCTTCAGGTCAGCCTACTCAGGACCAGCCTCACCCCTGGCACCCAGCCCTGTTGATGGTCCAAGTGTGTAGCATGACCTGACATAGGTTCCTCTAGTCCATGTTGGAACTTAGGAGAATGTCGTGAGCTCCACAGCTCCAGCCTCTTCTCAGTTCCTAGGCTGTGAGGGTCAAACCAGTCTGAGCCCACCCCTACATTTTACATCAGTGAACACCAAGGTCCTGAGAAGAGAGGAAAGTCACAAAGACTCTGTCACAGCAGGAGCACACAGGGATGTTAACTAGAAAATACTCATGCTTTTCTTTCCAAGGACCTGTATTCTAGGGTAACAGGGAATATCTGGGCTGGCACAGGGTTTCTGATGCCTGTGATGGAACATAAAAAGCTATTGAAATCCTTACCTCACCCCCCTCCCCCGCCACAGGATTCTGTGCTAGAAAATTCTGGCAAATTGGAGCCAAAGTGCTTCACTTGACTTTCAGGGCAACAGAACAGAAGCTTGGAAAAGGGACGGGACTTGTCCAGGGACGTACAAAGACATAATATCTACCTTAGGTAGCATGAAGGAATGTTTGTGGAGGAACCCTTAGTGAGGAGGGAGTTGGCAAAAAGAGCTAGCGTACTGCGAGTTGGGCAGATAAATGTGCTTCCAGAACAAGCAGAGCCTAAGGCAGGTGGTGGTTGCTAACATCCAAATTAAGAGCAGACGAGTTCCTATTATGGATAGTGTCGGGGTGTGTGAGTGTGTGTGAGTGTGAGTGTGTGTTGAGAGAGAGAGAGAGAGAGAGAGAGAGAGACAGGAGAGGGGTGGGAGTGAGAGTCAGTGGCTGGTGAGTGTGACAGGAGTTACTAGGCCTATAGGGCTAGGAAGATGTGAGGGCACAAGGGAAAACCCTGGTCCCTGGTTCGGAACAATGTAGTCTGAGGGGCAGATTCAATATCCCTGGGCTGTATCCCCGGTGAAGGCTCCTTGCTGGCAAGCCCTGGTAGATAATGCAGTGCAGGTGCTAAGTATTTACTGTGTGCCAGGCACAGCACTTGGACATGAGAGGCTTTATGAGAACCCTAGTCGCCCCACATTTGGACCTCTGGAGCATTCTTTCTAGCACTGGCGCAGTGCGTCTGAGGCCAGAAAAGCTATCTGGAGCATCACAGGAGAAGTTCTGAACACTCCACAGATGGCTAGGTACAACCCCTCTCCCCCAGGAACCCCAGAGA
>NW_022947292.1:0-645 GCF_012274545.1 Fukomys damarensis | reverse complement strand
ACATCAAAATCACCATTTGTGTCTATTATATCATCAACTACCTGTCCTGTAACACCTAGAATGAATTAGTCTCATGAAGCAGGCCTTTTTAAGTCCTACTGAGAACCCCTAACTTTTTCCACTGGAATCTCTCACTACAATGCATAGATCTATTTCATAAACTCCAAAAAAAGCTATTTGAAATTTTACCTCCATGCCTAGACCATGCACGAACTTCTCCTCCCTGACAATCCATGCCCTCTGTCCACTCACACTTTGAGGATCCAGCCCAACTTCTATTTCCTCAAATAAGCCTTCTACTGCGTCCATCCTTAAAGGATCCTATGCCTTGACCACTCATCTAATACACGTTACATTCTTATTTGGTCGTTGCTACTATTCTCATCATGCTTTTGTTTCTCAAAATACATCATATGCTTTCTGCATAAAGGGCTAATCCAGGGAGACTAAAAACTACTAAACCAAAAGCTGCACAATGGAATGACTCAGGGACCTTTTAAAAGATACGGATTCTCGACTCCCGTCTCCCAGTCATTCTGATTTCGTTAACATAAACTGTAATCCGAATGTGGAGGTGTTTACAAGCTTCCCAGGTGATTCCAAACCGTATCAAACTTAGGGAACCATTTCCATTTTCACATAGAT
>NW_022947291.1:0-533 GCF_012274545.1 Fukomys damarensis | reverse complement strand
TTACATATTTTTTTGGCCTATATAGTCTGCTTTTTAATTTGTATGTCTGGTGATTAACTTTATAAATAAATGAAATGCAGGCAAAAATTAAAGTGGATTGAGGAAAGGGGAAATGAATCGAAATGTGTTATGTACATGTACTAATTCCCTGCAATTAATGTAATCATTATGTGTGGCAAAATTGTACTAATAAAAGTCAAAAAAAGAAAAATTTGGTCTATTAAATATAAAGATGGAGTTTTACTAAAAAAGTATAAAGCTCATATTTTATACTGGATGCATTATAGTTCCCCACAACCAGCAGGGATCAAATTTAGGACTTTGTGCTTGCCAGACAGGCAAGCCACTGAGCTACATCCCTCGCCCTATTTTATAATTATTAGTAAATCTTTTTCCATTATAAAACTGTAATCATTTTTTCCAGTTTAATGGATTTTTCTTGAAAGTTAACTCTACTTTTCCCTACTTTCAAAATAATTAAAAATTAAGCATACATTCTGTTATTAATTTTTATCACAGAATCTGAAATACAG
>NW_022947290.1:0-201 GCF_012274545.1 Fukomys damarensis | reverse complement strand
TGTGTGTGTGTGTGTGTGCTGGAGCCATGACAAAAATGACTCTGCTCTGCCACCTGCTGCATTGCCTTGATACATATGCAAAAGCCACAGGACCAACACACCCGTGATCCCCCTGCCTCAGCCTCCTGAATTAAATACCTTTTGCAAATCAGCCTGCTTTTGTTTTGTTTTGTTTTTCCTAGAATGCAGAGTCTGTCCATG
>NW_022947289.1:0-237 GCF_012274545.1 Fukomys damarensis | reverse complement strand
AAAGGTAGGGAGTTCGAATCTCTTCTCTGAAGAGAAAACAGTTATCAGACAGATTGAATGATTCAGTAAAATACTGAAGATTCAGTCTGGTCTTACTTGAGCCATAAGTAAGAAGCAACCTGATGTAGCCTGGAACTGTAGTGAGAGAAATTACCTGAGACTTTTGGGTCATTTCCCTTTTCTGTCCTGGTGAGAATTTAAAGCATGTGCAATATGGTAAACAGGTTTGTTGCCTCA
>NW_022947288.1:0-428 GCF_012274545.1 Fukomys damarensis | reverse complement strand
GTGGGAGAAGCAAAGCCTGGGAGTTTAAACAGGGTCTGATTTGCATTTTAAGGGGAATTCGAGTTGGATTATTAGGACCAAGACTAAATGCTGTAAGCAATTTTGAATTTTCTCAACCACTGCCAATCAAGAGCTGTTTAGAAAATGCAGTTGAAAAGATCTGATGGCCAACTCAGTGGAGGGAGGGAAAAGACTAAACTTCCAGGGTGACTTCAGGCTTCAGGTCGGGTGATGAGGGAGGAGGTAGAGAGTGCCATTTACAGGAAGGTGAGAAAGCCTGTCGCAAAACATGAAAATCCTTAAATGTCCCCACGTAAACCTCATCTTGCCCAGAACATAGCCTGCGCCAGCCCGAACCAGGGATGGCTCTGTCATCTCCCTCCTGTCTTCTCCTCACACCCCACCCCCACAGCAGACTCTTATTTTTT
>NW_022947287.1:0-251 GCF_012274545.1 Fukomys damarensis | reverse complement strand
ACTAGTAGCACAGTCCTTGTTTCCAGCCATTCCAAGGAACCAACCCTTCCAACATGATTGCGGCCCTGTGTACCAAGATTTCACTACAAATTCAAGTCTGTGGGAGCACACCTGTGACTACTGAAGGAGGGGTGGATTGTGGGAACTGTGGATACCGCAGCAACAGACTAGGCCCTGGGTTTCATGCGCATCCATTTAGGACAGTCTCCTGGCTCCTGCTTAAAGAAACAAGTGAGAGGAGGCTCTGAGGA
>NW_022947286.1:0-285 GCF_012274545.1 Fukomys damarensis | reverse complement strand
GAGAGCAGAGCATTCTGTAGTTAAATTAAATATAGGGAATAGGTTCTTTGGAGCTGAAGTAGCAACTACTATATGAGGTAAAATATTTCGTTGGCTCTTGTATGTTCTTGGAGCATGTGATGAACTTCTCTGAACGAGCAGCCATTGGACATAGCAGTGTCTCTGGCCGTTAGCTTGGTATTGCGACTGTTTGGAAGTGGCCATTTAAGTAGAATAGAACATGAATTTTTGTATATTTTTCTATCTTCTGATTCTGGTATTGAAATTTAAGATTGCGTATTCTAA
>NW_022947285.1:0-203 GCF_012274545.1 Fukomys damarensis | reverse complement strand
TATGTGCACCTTGAAATGACCTCAGTCAAATTCCTGACTACCTGGAATGCACAAGGCCACTGCCCATTCCACACTTGGAACCAACATCACAAAGGGCCGAGTTAATATTTTTTCTTAATCTTCTGAGTGCATCTCAAGATTAAAACAATTACACAGAGCCATCAGCAACATATTGCCAGGTTTTCATTATTCATCAATTAAAT
>NW_022947284.1:0-217 GCF_012274545.1 Fukomys damarensis | reverse complement strand
TATGGGGAAAAAATGAGAACCAAGACCTGTCATGTAAAGCTACAAGATCCCAGTGATGAATGTGAATGTATTTTATACCTGAAATGTACCAATAAACTCAATGAGAAAAAAAAATTCACTAGATGTTGGACACTAAGAACAATACAGTGAATTAGGGTTTGAGGTTGTTAGGCAAAAATTGTGTGCAGCCATTATTTAGGACTGAGCTCTTGAACTA
>NW_022947283.1:0-277 GCF_012274545.1 Fukomys damarensis | reverse complement strand
AAAATGTACCAATATACTCAATGAGAAAAAATAAAAGTGAAGGACCCCTACAATGAAAACCATCATATTCTGAAAAAGGAGATGAAAAAAGAACTCAGAAAATGGAAAAATATCCTGTTCCCGGATCGGCAGAAACAACATAAGTTAAGATGTTAAGTTAATATAAGTCAATGTAAGTTAAGTTTCAAAATTGTTACACAGATTTAATGCAATTCCAATAAAAAATCCAGAGGCTTTTCTTAGACATAGAGAAAGCAATCCTAAAATTCATGTAGAA
>NW_022947282.1:0-319 GCF_012274545.1 Fukomys damarensis | reverse complement strand
ACATAAAAGAATATTTTTAATTATCACATAATAATTATATATACTTATGGGGTATAAGGTGATACTTCATTTAATGTATACACTGTATAATTATCAGATCATGAAAACTGACATGCCCTTCACCTCCAATGTTTATAATTTATTTTGTGGCTAACATTCAAAATCCTATCAACCATTTTTAAGTATACAATTAATCCTTGTCAATTAGTCATCCTACTATGCTGCAGAGCATTAGAAACTATTCCTCCTATCCAACTGCACGTTTGCCATCTCCCTATCTTCCTTTCCCACACCCTCAGGGAGCCACCATTCTACTCCA
>NW_022947281.1:0-1706 GCF_012274545.1 Fukomys damarensis | reverse complement strand
AGTTTGGGGAAGCAATAATCAGACTCCTTTTGGAGCATTCTCAGAGCTTAGAGTTGTTTAGCAAAAGTCTTATTTAAAAAGAATCTACAAAAAAAAAATCATGACAGACCTTTTATTCTTCCTTGATCTTCCAGCAAAGTTAGTTCAAATCAAACCAAAACAGACATTACAATCTCTAAGTTGCCTGATACCTATAACATCTTTTCAATCACATACACTTGTACTTAGGTCTTATGCATACGTTTACACTCACACACCCAAACACTGTAAGTATTTATGTGCTCTATATATTTTGAACTCATTAATGCATGAACTATGACACTCACACTCAAATTTAAGTGTTTTTACTTTATTGTAAAACACTGTACTATTTTCAACACATTTATTAATGTGAGGAATATTTGAATGGTTCTATTCAATTTTCACTCATTGGAAAACTAAAATGGTTCTTTGGCTATCTTTGGTGGAGGTAGTATCAGAAGACAAAAGGATGAACCCTGATAAGCTACAGTCACAATCATTTATAGAACAATTCAAACAACCAGAAACTATGTATTCACCACTCATCTAAGAAGTCAATATTTTTAACTCCACTCTGTCAGGTGACATGCTCTGTCCCGAGGTTATAGTAATATCCTAATTAAATTATAGGAAAATTAAATGACAAATTTTCCTATTAAATTTAATAATAACTTCAATATCACCACACTGAGTGGTCTGATGCAATGGGAAAAATGAATACACAGTTAATAATTATGGAGTGACGATCTCCCAGCTCTAGAAGGTTTGTAGTATACAGACATAATAATTCTTTTACTAGTTCTAAGAGACATGTGACCTATAACTGGATAATGGTTCATCTTTTTCTTAGCTTGACACAAAACACTAGGTAACCAAATAATTTTCACATTTTCTAGAATTCACTTCAAGAGAAGTCACCACAAAGCTTAATTTATATACTTATGGAGGCAATATAAAGACCTAGGGTTGAGATACAACAGTAGAAAATAAGAAACAACAGTTTAAAATGTGTATGTGTGTATTTGGTGGAAAGTGGGAGAGTGGTAGAAAGAAGTCCCAAACATGATAGATTCCAGCTCAGGAGGCTGTGTCATCACAACTGCACTGCAGTTGTCTATCCACTGAAACTGACAATGCTATCTGCCCGGGACTCAGCACTGCCCTATCAACTACACTTTGCATTCATTCATTTTGGACCTTACTACTTAAGAAGGAGGGATATTAGCCTCATTTTTACACAGTGGAAATTGAGCCTCAAAAATAACTTAAGTAGCTTGATGAAGGAACCAACGTCTTCTGAGTTCAAAGCTCCTCCCCACTTTTTATACTGTATGGCCTCTTAGGCATACTTAAGAACATGGAGTGAATGAGATTTCTAAGCAAATAAATGTGGAGAAGAACAGAGGGCCAAACACAGGACTTTGAACTTGCCTCTATCCTACAGAGCCTTAGAGTGTTCCAGCATTGGGTTCTTTCCATAATCTTCCCAAAGGGCTCAATACATACTCCATATTGGTGTATATCACTCACACGTGGACTTGGGTTCCATTAGAAGCTGGATCCCCGAGGGCCGGGGATTTAGTTCAGTGGTGCTGCCGCCTGCCTCATAAGCATCAAGGTCCTGAGTTCAATCCCAGTACAAAAAAAAAAGAAGAAGAAGAAGAAGCTGCACCTCCAGAAGCCCC
>NW_022947280.1:0-240 GCF_012274545.1 Fukomys damarensis | reverse complement strand
AACAAAGAAAAAAAGAAATAAAAGGGCCAGGGATTTAGCTCAGTGGTTCAGCCGCCTGCCTCACAAGCACAAACACCCGACTTCAATCCTTGGTACCAATAAATAAATAAATACATACATAAGTAGATCCTCTGGTGTCCACTGTTCTGTAGTAGTGTTCAAGGCAGTTGGTGTCCAAGAACTGTGCTGTGTAACCCCACCAAATCTTCAGTAGGAGTAGTGCTGCACCCAGGGCTGTTC
>NW_022947279.1:0-481 GCF_012274545.1 Fukomys damarensis | reverse complement strand
CCAGCTCAGTCTACTGCACCATCTACCTAATCTGGAAGACTTTTTGAGTTAGTCAGAGGATGAGGCAGGTTACTTGATTCTTTAATTTTAAGCCCTCCCTTACAATTATATTTGAAATATAAGAAAGCACAACTTAGGCTTTGTTGGAAATTTTGTATTAATTTAAAAATGAGAACTATACAGTGTAGATTCATTTTCTCTTTAATTGCTTTTAGAAATAGAGCCCTTTTGAGTAATAACTGCCAGGCATGACAATAGGAACTGAAGAGAAAAATATTATGTATTATTAAATATTTGCATTCTGCACATAGGTGTTGTCCTTGTTTTAGAAAAATATATATCCCTTAGGATGTTTTCAGGTTTAGGAGGATTTCTGTTCTCTGACCCCATCTTCATTCAGTGAATGAGCTGTCTGTCTACTTATGCTAGCCCTCATAGGCTCACTGTTATAACTTACCTGGCTATTCATAAAGTCAGGAAC
>NW_022947278.1:0-226 GCF_012274545.1 Fukomys damarensis | reverse complement strand
CCCGCTTCTAAGACTGCTTTGCCCAAACAAATCTCTGGGTGCTGGGAGAGGTATTTTAGAGACTTCTCTTTTCAATTATAGCTTTCTGTTGACTCCAACAGAGTTCACTGCAAATATTTTGTTCCACGACAATTTTGTTTATTAAGAATGATGAGTTGGAAACCAGAGTTTCCTCCCTTCCTGTCATCTTCTGGTTTCCAGAGCTCTTTCCTACTCTTTACAGCCT
>NW_022947277.1:0-594 GCF_012274545.1 Fukomys damarensis | reverse complement strand
GAATTTGGTTACTAATTTTAGGAGTCTTTTGATGGGATTTCTTGGAGAGGATCATGTCATCTGCAAATAATGATAATTTGACTGCCTTTCTTTTATTTCTTTCTCTTGCCTAGTTGCTCTGGCTAATGTTTTGAGATATGTAACAAGAGTGATGATAGTAGATATCTTTGTCTTTTTCCTGATTTTTGAGAGTGTTCAACTTCTCCCCATTTAATATTGTGCTGGCCATTGGTTTGTCATAAATGACTTTTATCAAATTGAGATGAAGCTCTTCTATACCTATTTTCTTCAGGATTTTTATACTGAATGGATATTAGATTTTGTCAGTGGTTTTTTCTGCATCAATTGAGATGGTCATATGATTTGTTTCTCCTGCTTATGTGATAGATTACAGTTACTGATTTACATATGTTGAACCATCCTTGCATCTCTGGGTCATGACATATGATTTGTTTGATGATTTGTTGCATTCTGCTTGCCGATATCTTTTTGAGGATTTTTACATCTATGTTCATTAAAGAAAAAGGTTTGTAGTTTTCTTTCCTGGTTTTTGAGTTATGATAATGCTAGCTTTCAGGAATTACTTTAGGAGTA
>NW_022947276.1:0-899 GCF_012274545.1 Fukomys damarensis | reverse complement strand
AAAAAAAAATAATGGCATTCTCCATAAAGCACACTTTAATAGATATTTGCGTGCATGTTTCATAGATTGGAGAGTTTAGACTGATAGAGATAGTCACACAAGTCACTGTGCCTGGTAGTATTGTTTTAAAAGAGATAATTTTTCCTACATATGTCACACTGCTGTGTACACAATTATTTACTGTAGTGTTCAATGTATACAGTTTACATCTCACTCCAGGCATTTCCCTTTGTATAGAGGTTAAGTCCGTGTCAAAGTTAAGGCTGTCACAGAATGGTTGATGTAGAGTGGTGCAAAGAGCTACCTTCTTCCAGATTTCTGCCTTCACTACCTCCTGCCTGCCTGCCAACCCCAGATATATTGCATTGTCACTCAAGCAAAAGGATACAAAACTCAGCAAAGGGGTAACCTCTGCATAAATTTTCTTACACTTCCCACTCTAAAAAGCTGTCCTCCCTCACTTCCCTGATATCCCACTGCACTCTATATGGATTTTTCAGTCATGTTTAAGGAATTTAACTACCAAGTGCCCCAAGAGTGCCAGCCATAGAAAATTACTAATGCTGGGAATTTAAGAAGAAATATGCTTTCAAAATAGAATTAACAATCTGCAACTCTTTTATTGCACTGTGTTGTTTTGTTTGTAGTACATGTCAGTCTCCTGATTATTCTGTGTATCCTTCCGGACATAGAACTCCATTTTGTCCTGTAATCCTGGGTTCTTTCATCACATGTGCTTATAAATAATGTGTGTTACATGGATACATAAGTAAGTGGGTAGATGAATGGATGGATGAATGGATAAGTGGGTGAATGAAAGGACAGTTAAATTTCTTATGCCTTGACATTTATAGCCTTTCCTCAGAAAATGTGAAATTTTATTGTCATTGTTTGCTTTT
>NW_022947275.1:0-323 GCF_012274545.1 Fukomys damarensis | reverse complement strand
TTAGTGAACACACTTTCAGCAATAATGTACTTAAGAAAACCACATAAAGAAAAAATATTTTTGGTACTGTGGATAGAACTCAGGACCTTACAAGTGTTAGGCAGGTTGTGGAACCACTAAGCTAAATCCCCAGCCCAATAAAATATTAAGATTATCATAGGATACTGACCAAATGTATTTATCATCTCATATAAGATAAATAAATCTTACACAAATGGTGCAATATTATATGAGTGCACAGCAAAACAATACACATAGAGGCATTCAAAGAATTTTTGAGTGTTTAGGTTACCCTAAATCAATTTGTAACATCTACTTATTCT
>NW_022947274.1:0-206 GCF_012274545.1 Fukomys damarensis | reverse complement strand
TTCCATTTATATTTAAAATAGAGTAATTGTATTTATTCATACTTCCAAGGCTGTGTGCTAAGGGCAGCCTGAAAGCATTTCTTATTATTTTTTGGTGGTTCTCTGTCTTCAAAGTGAACATACCTTACGTGGCCAAGCTTAGATAAGAAATGTTTGACTTCTCCCAAGAGTCAGATTTTATTCTAGATTTGAAGGTAGTTTTAGTA
>NW_022947273.1:0-1169 GCF_012274545.1 Fukomys damarensis | reverse complement strand
AAAAAAAAACAAATAGATTCTCACTAGATTCTCCAGTGCAAGAACAGCTTGATGTCACCTTGATTGAAATAAAAAAAAGCAGATTTTAGATTTCTGGTTCCCAGAACCAGATGATAATACATTTTCATAGTTCTAATTCACCCAACATGATAATTTGCTATAGTGAAAATACAAAACTAATACAGTTTTGGGGCATGGTGGTGCACGTCTGTAATCCCTGCATTCAGGAGGCGGAGGCAGGAGGATCACTGTGAGTTTGAGACCAGCCTGGGGTACACAGTGAGTTCCAGGTCATTCCCAGCTACATAGTGAGACCCTGTCGCAAAAAACCAAAAACAAACAAAAAAACTAATACAGTCTCTACATCTGCTATTTACATTTCTAAAAATATAGAGGTAGTTTTTGCAACTGAGTAAAGTATACAGACTGAGAGAAGTTGGAAAAGTGTTATAGCCAAAGGCTGCAACTCTTTGAACAGGTTATAGGTAAAAATATGAATGTTGAAGGAGATTCTAATGAGGGCTCAGAAGGAAGTGAAAAGCATGATAGACAAGTCTTCTATTCTTCTAGAGAATACACACATTATTATAAACTGAATATTGGTAGAAATATGATCTTAAAAGCATTGCTGTAGAGGATTCATAAGAAATTAACATTTTATTAGATACCGAAGTAAAAAAGTACCTTGTTGTACAGTGCCAGAACATTTGGCTGAATTGTGTCCTACCGTTGTGATAAAGGTAGAATGTATAAGGAATAAAACTGACCATCTGAGGAGATTTCCACACCAGGTATCAAAGATGAAAACTGTTTATTAAATGAAGAAAGGAATTATTTAGCAAGAAGGAGTCCGAATTTAATAATTCCAGAGAATATATAGATTGAAAAGAAGAAGCTATAAATAAGATTAAGATTCACTGCTAGGATAACATTCTCTTGAGAAAAGTCCAAAGATGTGAGTGGAAAACAATTCCATAAAGAGAGTACAGGCACATGTCTCATGAATCCCCGCAACCATTTCAGCAGAAGTAAGTAGAGATGCGACTTGGTGTAAGAGTCAAGGAGGTTTGCTCTTGTCTGATAATGGAATCCCCAAGGCACTCAAGAGAGACCAGCAAGTTTCTGAGAATATCACACTAAACACCGCCAAACGGAACTGACAGGGATAG
>NW_022947272.1:0-980 GCF_012274545.1 Fukomys damarensis | reverse complement strand
TAAATAGTGAGTGTTTTGCGTTTTTGTCCTGTCCTCTTGAGGACAGGATTGGATCCCCTCAAGATCAAGATGGCTGACACTGTGAGAAAGGCTCTTGAGCACCTTGTGCTCTTCGTTGTATACATTGCTCGGTTTGGTTTGCTACTGTTTTTCGTAGAGCCTTTGCTTTTATTTTCGTGAAGAGAATTATTTTTATTTGTCTGGTTTTAATGAATGCATGCTTCCTCCCCATAATTCCTGTAAAAACCTTCTTTCATTGTTTGTATTTTGGAATAGTTCAAATAGTGGAATAAAATATGTAGCATTATTATTGATAATTAAGTCCCTGGAATATAGGGTTTCTACAGTAAAGTAGAAGAAGCGCGTGTCATGTGAAAACAGACCTTGGTTTAAATTTTGATCAGCCTTTGACTCCCATTTGACCTTGTGCTATTGACCTTCTATAAGTGATCATTTTATGGTCTCTATGTGCAGGTAAAAAATATAGCCATCTTTTATAGATTCTATGATTATGATTATGTTGGATACTCTATGAAAAATAGGTTTTGACATGTAATACTGACTGAAACTTATCTGTCATTATGATTTATATTATCCTGGAATTTCCCATTTTTCTAAGCAGAGCTCAAGTCCTCCCTGACTGTTTCAGATACTCCTTATTTTTCTGAGTTGCTTTTATCTGTTTTTTTCAGACAGACACCCTCGAACACAGCCTTATGTATGTTCCCTATCATTTGTAGTGGTCTCAGTTAGATTCTAAGGTGCTCCAGTATCCTATGATTATTTTGAATGCCCCCAAATTCATAACCTACAAAGGATACAGTGGTATATTGTCTAAATAATTAAATTACAGAATTTTTTTTCTTTTTTTTCCACTTCTTTTCCAGGTTCTGATTCTTTTGCTTGTAGAGATCATTTTGTTAGTTTATCAGAGTCAGTTACCTGTGGTTACTTCTAACCAAAGTAAGAAAGGTAATTTT
>NW_022947271.1:0-213 GCF_012274545.1 Fukomys damarensis | reverse complement strand
TTCAGCCTCCAGCTGCTGCTAATAGGGCCGGGCTGGCACTCATAAACCACACCAGAGGGGACCGCAGGAGCAGAATGTCCAGCACGGGCTCCCGCGCTGTCCTATAATTTATGTGGGCTCCTCTTGAACGTATCCTTTCAAAACCTGTCACTTGGGCTGAGATGGTCCCTAGGTTCTCTCCATCATGGTACTAGGTCTTGCCTGTCCCCAGCC
>NW_022947270.1:0-755 GCF_012274545.1 Fukomys damarensis | reverse complement strand
CAGCACAATTACTAACCCTAAGCCTAATCCAGGCCCTAATGCTAACTCTGACAGTACTCATCCAAACTACATTGCAATGCTCTGGTACTTGGAGTCCAACACTCTAACTCATCCCCAACAAAATCCTAACCCTAAACCAATCCCTTAATCCCACAGTCCAATACTGAATTGCTTGAAACACTACATTGTTCCTAAACCTAACGGCAAATCTAATCGTGATACTATGAAACCTACACTGCAATATACAGTTAGTTATATTCCAAGCCTAAGCCTTATCCCAACATTAACCCTAACCCTAAACCTACCCTAACTATACCCTAGGTACCTTCAATCTCATCAATGCTACCAATGATCCTGCAACTTACCCTAACATTAAACTTTCAACCCACACTCCAGTACACTGGGAGGGAAACTCTGAGACTATTCCTAACACTACGCCTAAGTCTAAACATAAAACTAACACTAAAACTTACAATACCCATCAAAACTGTACTGCAATACTCAGGAACAGTATACCTCAGGCTCACAGAAAACCCTGCCCTAACCTTCATTTGCAAACTCCAATTATCAGGCACTTGATTTCCATCCATATCACTTTCACCAAGCCTAACACTAACCCTAACCCTAAGCACTATTTCCCAGTTCCAATACAGTGGTACTTGAAAGGCCACACTATTCCTAATGCTCAGGGCAAATCTAATGCTGACCTAACTATGAAATCCACACTCCAATACCCAGGTATTGAAATTCCAAAA
>NW_022947269.1:0-211 GCF_012274545.1 Fukomys damarensis | reverse complement strand
AGATTTTTTTCAAACATTATTGATAAAAAAATTAAAAACATTGACCTCTATGAGCACTTGGATTTTTTAAACAGTTTAATATTTTTGTTGTCTAAATATCAAAAAATCATTTAACTTTATTGTCACTCTGTAAAGACGCTCAATATAAGTATTTGGTGAACTGATCTAGATGTTCTCATACATAACGGGCAAGTA
Source organism: Fukomys damarensis (assembly GCF_012274545.1). Taxonomy (NCBI): domain Eukaryota; kingdom Metazoa; phylum Chordata; class Mammalia; order Rodentia; family Bathyergidae; genus Fukomys; species Fukomys damarensis. The sequence continues at coordinate 16 of NW_022947269.1, read as the reverse complement.
AAATGTGAGCTTTTTG
>NW_022947268.1:0-354 GCF_012274545.1 Fukomys damarensis | reverse complement strand
AAAAAAAAAAAAAAAAGTTATATCTCCATGATCGTTTTATCTCGTCTTTCAGTTGTATATCCCTTTTGCTAATTTTATAGGCCAGAGGAAGGAAACGACAGAAAGGATGGTTTCCTGCCAGCCACGTTAAACTTTTGGGTCCAAGTAGTGAAAGAACCACACCTGCCTTTCATGCTGGTATGAAAATGGGTTAAGTTTTGTTTCATTAGAGAACTTTGTTAAAATTCAGAAACTTCTTAAATTATCTTTGAAAGATAGGAGATTTGTTCTTTTTACTGCTGCTTTAAAAGTAACATGCCACTGAGCACTTCCCTCTGAAAACTTGTGTGTAAGAACAACCAGCTGCTCCTTGAT
>NW_022947267.1:0-221 GCF_012274545.1 Fukomys damarensis | reverse complement strand
TGTGAAAAAAGAAACCACAAATGAAATGAGAGGTTATTTGAGAGCTTGTTTGGAGGTTCTAGCAGGGGAGTGCAGCTACTCTTACACCTCTGATGGAGAAAACAGTCCTCCTCTATGGGGGTGGTTGTTCTCTTTGAGCATGCAGCTCCTAGAGGGACGCACATGGAGCGGTGAGGGAGGAAGGGGACATTCGCCTAGCCAGCCAGATCAGCTGAATCAAC
>NW_022947266.1:0-230 GCF_012274545.1 Fukomys damarensis | reverse complement strand
TAATTTGACTGTTTTGTCACAAAATTTTCTTTTGTAAGCCAAATTATTAATATATTTTTGTATCGGGAAGCTGCAACTCATACCTTTGTATATGTGTATGCATCTATATTTGTGAGTGTCTGTGTATGTGTTAAGTTGTATGTCTTCAGGGAATGAAGGGATCTGTGTATTTTATATGTTTCTGGCTTTGCACATAGTGAGGTTTCCGTGTGTTGACAGATGTGTGACGA
>NW_022947265.1:0-762 GCF_012274545.1 Fukomys damarensis | reverse complement strand
CCCTGCCTGCTGGCGCGAGCGGGCCGCGCTCGGGCCGGTAACTGACCGCCCGGGCTTAATTTCCGAAAACCGAGGAAAGACTCCTCCCAGAAAGGAATCTCCTTCCTGTCTTTTTCCTCCCTTAGGTCAGGCGCCTCCAGCTTTTGCGCGGCCCCCAGAGCGCTTCACTAGACCTCTGTCCTTGTTGGTCCGGGCGCTTTAACCACGGTGAGCTCGCTCCTGCTGGAAACTCACGAACCCGGGTTGTCCTCAACTCCTCAGAAGAGAGGGCTGCGTAGCCAGGGTAAGGTGGAGGTACTTAATGGTGCTTCCCCGCGCAGTCACACATGAAAAATACTTTTCTGTTTGGAAGAGAGATGGTAGAACTGGGCAGTCTTCCAATAGAAGAAAGACCATGAGTTTCCAGTTGGTTCTCATACTTGTTTGCCTTTCTGTCTGTGTGTGTGTGCACACGCAGAAGAGATGGTGTTCCTGTGTTGAATTTTACAGAGTGGATTTTTTGCTGTCTGTTGATACAATAAAATGTTCACTAGTCTTAGTACCAGCTGCTTGTTTGTTTTTAGTTCCGATTAAGGTTAGTTTCTGGAGAAGAAAAAAGCGGGGGGGGGATGTGAAATATGTTGAGTTTACCTGATCGTGGTGTTCTTGGATGAATATGCCATAATCAGAACCATGGATCCTAATAAAAAATGTCTTTAAATGTAGTCTTTGATTTTATGCATTATTACGTTTTAGGGTTTATTTTCGCTTCTCAGAAAACCA
>NW_022947264.1:0-208 GCF_012274545.1 Fukomys damarensis | reverse complement strand
GTCCTAGTGGCACTGGGTGGAGAGCATCAACCATATTCATGACCACATTCCAGAAATCAGCAACTGCGTGAGTGGATACTCTGTCTTTCACCATTTCGCATCCAATTAAGACAGATTTAATCACCGTAGCGGCCAGTTTGACTTCGTCAGTGGTTTTCATGTACATCAGAGTCTTACCAAACTATTTCACAGGACTTTTGAACAGTTA
>NW_022947263.1:0-247 GCF_012274545.1 Fukomys damarensis | reverse complement strand
GCTCCCAATCCTTAGGCACCCCACTGCCTCCCAGTTGATGAAGCTATAGGGCCTGGCAGTGCCTTCCCAGAGCCGTGACCTCATCTTCTTTGTAGGCCTACTGCTGCTTTCCCAGGCATCCGCAGGCCTCTGACTCTGGCGCCAACTGCCCTGGGGATCAAGTGCTGTGTGGGCATGCCTGCCTCAAGTGCCCATGGCCTCTGCCTGCTGCAGGCTACCTGAAGGCCTAATGCCACCTCCTTTGTAC
>NW_022947262.1:0-243 GCF_012274545.1 Fukomys damarensis | reverse complement strand
GAGAAAAGGAAGCCTCAGAAGTAAGACCTTCCTGACCACTCAGTGCTTTCCTTCTGCCTGAAATTGGACCAAACCTCATTCATTTTGCCCACAACAGAGTATGCCAGTCACTGATGTGAGTTTTGCAACAGAGAAAGAGTTTATTCATAGAAAGCCTCCAACCATGGGCAGATCAGGAATCATTAAGCTGGTCTTCCTAAGATAGGGTTCAGGGTACTTATTGGTTAAAGAGGCCAGGTGGTA
>NW_022947261.1:0-670 GCF_012274545.1 Fukomys damarensis | reverse complement strand
GTGTGTGTGTGTGTGTGTGCGTGCATGCTTGTGTTTGTCTGGTATAGGGATTAAACTCAAGCCTTCATACTGATCTGTTTCCCTTGCTTTTTATATTTTTTGAGTCAGGGTCCCCTTAAATTGTCTAGGGTTGGCTAACACTTGCCATCTTCCTGCTTCAGCCTTCCAGAGTGCTGTAATTACAGGCATTCAGTAGCACAGCTGGCTGTCACTTTTCTTTTAACGTTCTAGTTTTCACTTGAATTTTTCCTTGACATACTGTTTACAATACAGCTTGATTTCCACATTTAAATTTTTTCCTAATTTCTCTTTGCTGCTGATTTCTAATTTCAGTTTTTTGTGTCAAAGAATATATTTCATTTTATTTAATTGTTTTTATTTTATTGAGATTTCTTCTGTGGCCTATTATGTGGTTTAGGCTGGAAACATTCCAGGTATAGCCACAAAGAATGTATTTTCTACAGTTATTGGCTGAAATATTCTGTGGAGGTCTGCTAGGTCTGCTTGACTTATAGTGTTCATATCCTATATAAGCGTTTTAAAAATTTTCTGCCTAGATATTTTATCCCTTTTGAAAGTGAGATAGCCATGCGAGATGATTGGTGTGTAATCATTTCACAGTGTATGCAATTATCAAGTGTTGTACACTTTAAATATGTGCAGATTTACT
>NW_022947260.1:0-1820 GCF_012274545.1 Fukomys damarensis | reverse complement strand
TTTTTTTTTCATAATGCTATTATACTGATCCTTTCTCCTGTCTTTTATTCTTAAGGTTTCCTTAATGGTTTTATTTTGTTTTACCTTTTTTTTTTGCTCTTTCGTTATTTTATTTTCTTCTCTGGAGAGTCTTCCTGCTTATTCTATTAATGTTTATCTGTACTTTTAAAAATATGACTTTATTCCTTTGCCTATGAAATTTTGAGGCAGGCGGCAGAACCACTGAGCTAAATCCCCATCCTTTTTGCCTATGAAGTTTTGAAATGGTACAAAGTCTCCTCTGAGGACTGACCTCTGCCTCATCCTCCTGTTACAATCTCTTCTCATCCTTCTCTTTCTGTGCATTTACATCCTACTGTCTCAGCCAGATTAGACTGCTACCACATTTCTTTATTTTGTCTTGGTGACTCTCCCCAGACATCAGTCTTAAACAGCTCTAAACAGGCTTCTGCCTCTGTGTCACTTCCTTCAACCCTGTCTTCAGCCTTAAGTTTTTTGGTTGAATTCTAGCATCCTTTGCTTAAGCCTCTATAGGGCACTTATACTCTGTATGTCTTACAGTACATCTGCTCCTGTACCATAAGACTTTTGAAAATAGAGACCAGGTCTATCTCCAGTACCTAGCAACAGATACACATTTGGCTCTCAGTACATCTTTTCTAAATAATTGAGCAAAATCTGAGAAATGGTTTTGCTGTTTAGAATCACTGACTCATAGAATTTCTGGCAAATCTCATACACAGACCCAGAAAAAGTGAGCGACTTATTAAAAGCCATGTAGCTGAGAACTTGCCTGAAGATATTTAATCCTCTTTTTCCCTGTGATATTTTTTAGTGCATGAAGAGCACAAAACAGGCTATAGGTGGTTGTGATCCTAATCTTCAAGATTCAGGGGAGGTCTGGATAGGAGGCAGCTCTATTTTAGGGATCACTACTTGTTTTTCCTGTGCCTGAGCTGGGCTTCAGAAGAGAAGTTAGAACAAGTATCCACACTCAGTTTTGTCCCCTTTGGGGTACTGGAATCTCTCATTTCTCTTCTTCTAGCTACTGCAGGGTAATGGTTTGGGTGTTTGTTTCTTAGAACCTTTCTACTTCAAGATTCAGTGAACACCTCCATGCAAAGTTGTGTCTCTCAGCTTTTGTTTCTGGAACTGAGGACTAGCACTTGTCTCCCCTGACCTCCCAAGTCTTTCTTTTCGCTCACCCTGCCACTCAGGAGTGAGTTGAGTCATCAGGTGACTTTTCTCATTCCTGTGTTCTGAGTATATGGATTTCACAGTGCTTGACAGAATCAATAAGGAAAAAAGCCATTTTTTTTCTTTTGTTTTTCTCTCTCAGCTAAAGAACAAATGAAGATATCTTGTAGGAAAGAAGAAGGATGGTTGAAGTGATATTTAAAAGTGAAACTCATAAAAACGCATCAGGTGACCATCATAGAGTATAGGGATCACCACACAAAAGAGAGAGGGGGCAGAGGAGAAGGGTTTCTCATTTGGTCCCTTAGCATTTTATAAGGTAAGAAGTAAGCCAGGAGTGGGGGGTTGTCAGGCAGTTCAGCCTCAATCTTCTGATTGGATAGTAAAAAGTGAGGGGACAGAGAGGAAGTTTAGAAAGTCTTTGGTGAAGAGCAAAGGATTAAGATATAAACATGAGCCAGGTACTATTTTACAGTCAGGGATGGTTGAAAGGAAAATGAAATTCAGGCCAAGCACAATTTGTTGTGCAATTTAACAAGGTGATCAGGTTCAGAGGGTCCAAGGAGCCATTTTAGAATTTGACAGGAAATGAGGATGAAGCTATAACAGGACCCTCATGGCCC
>NW_022947259.1:0-207 GCF_012274545.1 Fukomys damarensis | reverse complement strand
AAGGCAAATCAGTGAACCACAAAATACATTTCAAACTAAAGTAATGAAAAACATATGTGACACACTCCAAGACACTGGTTTTAGCAATGACATTTTGGATATGACCCCAAATACAAATGCAAGAAAAGTGAAATAGGAAAAATTGTATACCTCATGAAAAACCTTCTTCATTGCAAAGGAAACAGTCAATAGAGTGAAAAGGAAACA
>NW_022947258.1:0-213 GCF_012274545.1 Fukomys damarensis | reverse complement strand
AGTTCCTATTGTGTTATTAATTTTATTTTAGGGCTGCGGATTTAGCTCAGTGGTTCTGACACCCGCCTTGCAAGAGCAAGGATCTGAGTTCAATCCCCAGTACCAAAGTAAAAAAAAAACAATATTTCACTTAACATTATAGGCCAGGCGTGTGGCACATGCCTGTAATCCCAGCACTCGGGAGGCTGAGGCAGGAGGATCACTGTGAGTTTG
>NW_022947257.1:0-224 GCF_012274545.1 Fukomys damarensis | reverse complement strand
AATGCAAAACTGTACTGTGATTTGGTACAGACTGTAATGACACTGTTTTACAAACAAAAAAAGCAAACATTCAAGTATCTCTAATCTGTTAACCTCATGAAAGCCAACAATTAAGGTGTAGCATCGAAATGCAGAAAATTTTTCCATAAACTCTGTGGCTATATTTTATAGTCTATTACAAGTAAGGGGGTGTGACAGCTGATATATGCAACTAATTGTAAGAC
>NW_022947256.1:0-261 GCF_012274545.1 Fukomys damarensis | reverse complement strand
CAGGGAAGAGCGTGTGGAAGAGAACAAGACTCTGGATCGGCATAGCCTGCATCCTTAGCTCTGATCTATGGCCTTTAGGATTCTACCTCCTCATCTGTAAAGTGAATAGCATTATGAATATCCAACACAATTCCAAGGACTGAGTGAGTTTGGTTAATTTAAAGCACTTACCGTACAGTCTGGGCAATAATACTTTTTATTGATGTTTGCAATCTTTACTTTCATGTGGGTGATGGAATGACCATGTCTTTATAATTTACA
>NW_022947255.1:0-1313 GCF_012274545.1 Fukomys damarensis | reverse complement strand
TATGGCCACTTCTGAGTTTGAAGGGCCAGACAGAAGCACCAGAGGAGGAAACTTTACAACGAAGAGGACCAAAGGATTCTCCATACCCCAGTGCTTGAGAAGAGGTTTATCCAAACCCAAGTGGTCCACTTGACAGTCATAGACATCTTCAATAGAGGGCAGGAAGGGGAGATAGTAGAACTTGCGGAACAGGTTGTCCTCCCTGGGTAGGAAGACGGTCTCTGACACGCCCTTGGTGACTGGCTTTCCATTTTTGAGCCATGTGGCACTGAGCACCGGAGGGGAGAACTTGTCCACAAAACAGATGAGGACATTGGGTTCTCCCTGTTCCACGGGGCCGTGGGAGAGCACGGTTACTTCAGGAGCCACTAGGAGACACAGGAAAGAAATTAGCCTTCATTCCTTCAGCTTGCCCCTCTCCCTCCTGCACTGAATTGGGTATGGAACCATCTAATGATTCTAAAGCAAAAAAGCAAAACAAAACAAAGCTACTAAACTGTGCCACAATCTCAGGTATATTGCACTAGGTACATAGTAGAGCCAATACTGAGCAATGAGATATCCAGAGACCTCATTCCTGGCTCCCCATCATGGGCTCAGGGCGGTAATTTTGTGAGTGATCATGGATGAGAGACTCAAGATTTGAGCGCATCAAGAAAAGCGCAGAGTCACAAAGTTCTCAGGCTGTGGCATGAGAATTTGGGGTTTTCTTATGTTAGGGTCAGGCCTCTGGGAGGGAAGACTGTGATAATATGAGGCAATGTGCCAGAGCATGTATTTTAAAGCTCTGGATTTCAGCATCTCGGGTTACACAGAGAGAGGTACCGTTGCTGCCCGGAGTGTTGTTGGAGCGCTTCATCATGGCCCCCAGATTGGCTTTGTCCACGGCCATATTGGCCAATGCACCCTGCGCCTCAAAGCTGGCATACTGTCCAAACTCTTCCAGGCGCCAGACCGTCTGCTCCTTTTTTATGTCCACATGGAAAATCTCATCACCATCGAAGTCAAACATAAATTCTCCTGCTTCATCAGGGGACAAGTAGAATTCTGCCTGGATGATCTTGTGTTCCTCTGAAACACAGAAAAGGGAGTTAGAGAAGAATCAGGAGAGGCAACGAAGGAGATTCTACATGGATGTGGACCGGATGTGAAGGAGAGAGGAGAAACCAAACGGAACAGAGCAGAGTGGCGAGGAGGGATGAGAGAAAAGAGGGGTCTGGCTGATGGACTTTGCCCTGAACCAAGCTGATAGGGAAGAAATGAGGAAGTCAGCATCATTAAGAGGGTGGGCTGAAGGAGATGACAAGAAAAGT
>NW_022947254.1:0-306 GCF_012274545.1 Fukomys damarensis | reverse complement strand
AGGCAGACCCCGGTGAGGTGGGAGGCGCAGGTGGAGAAGGCTTTGTGGCGCCCCTGCGCCGTGTGGATCTTCAGGATCGCCGAGATGATGTAGATGTAGGAGACCAGCGTGACCAGGAAGGTGCCCACGATGATGAAGCCGCAGAAGCCGAGCAGAACCAGCTGGTTTTTGAAGGTGTCCGAGCAGGAGAGGGACAGGACAGGAACCACGTCGCAGAAGAAGTCATTGACCTCATTGGGTCCACAGAAGGACAGGGTGAAGGTCATGGTCGTCTGCGTGAGAGCGTTCAGCACCCCCCAGAAGTAG
>NW_022947253.1:0-300 GCF_012274545.1 Fukomys damarensis | reverse complement strand
GCCCATTTTTGAATCAGGTCTTTGTATTTGGGGGGACTGATTGTTTTGAGTTCTTTATATATCCTTGATAATAGTCATTTGAGGAACAGCTGGTAAAATTTTTTTCCCACATTGTAGTTGTCTCTTACTTCTGCTGATGGTTTCTTTTGAAGTACAGAAGCTTTTTAGTAAGATGAGATCCCAGTTGTTGCTTCTATAGGCTAGCTCCCGTGATACTGAGGATTTGTTCATAAAGTTTTTTCCTATACCAATGTCTTCCAGAGTCCTGCCTAACTTACCTTCCAGCAAGTTTAATGTTTC
>NW_022947252.1:0-597 GCF_012274545.1 Fukomys damarensis | reverse complement strand
TTTTAGAAGAGAAGCCCTTCAGGCCTAAGAGAGTGCCTAGCATCTCAGAGTGCACACGAGCCTTCAGAACTCTGTATACGTGGGGATAGGTTGTGTTTGACGTTAGAACACAAACGCACTTGGCAGAGGGATTCTGCGGTTTCAAGTTCAGTTTTCCCCGGAAAACAGCTTCGCTGGTCACTTAGCCGTTTAAACTGAAAGCAGTCAGTTTCATGAATATAAAGTACTCCACAGAGGAAGGTGCTGCAACTCAGTGACTTTACCAGTGAAGTCAACATGTTATGTGGAGTACAACTGTATTCCTTTTTCTTTGTAGGTCTCTGCCTGGCACAGATTGAGACACTGTTGTGAGGCACTTTTAGTCAGAAGCCCTTCAGACCTAAGAGAGTGCCTAGCAGCTGTGAGTGCATACAAGCCTCCAGAACTCTGTATACTTGGGAATAAGTTCAGTTTGACATTAGAAGACAAACGCACTTTGCAGAGGGCTTTTGCGGTTTAAAATGCAGTTTTCCTCGGGAAACAGCTTCTCTTGCTGCTTAGCCGTTTAAAGCCAAAGCAGTCAGTTTCATGAATGTGAAGTACTCCACAGAGAAAGGT
>NW_022947251.1:0-203 GCF_012274545.1 Fukomys damarensis | reverse complement strand
CCACAGTTCCCAGGAGCCAGAGACTGAGCCGCATGCCCCAGGGAACCCCACAGCCGCTCCTGCCATGTATTTGAAATTCATTTCACTTTTTAGGTTTGCAGAATGTGAAGAGATGTAAAGAAAGTGGTCCATTCTGTTAACCCCATAGCACAGGTTTATTGTCTCGGAACCGGGTCTCTGTGCTACAGAACACTCGTTCCCTC
>NW_022947250.1:0-784 GCF_012274545.1 Fukomys damarensis | reverse complement strand
AAGAGAGACAGTGGGGATGTACACACACAGAGGCCATGTGATGACACAGTGGGAAGCCTGTCACCCATAATCCAGGGAAAGAGCCCTCACTAGACTCCAACTCTGTAGTGCCTGCATTTCGGTCTATCCTCCAGCACTGGAGAAAATGCATTTTTACTGTGTAAGCCACCCAGTTAGCGGTATTTTATTACAGCGACCTGCACAGACTATTGGCTTTATTAAGGGATCTGGTTGTAACCCCATAGAGCAATAGGAAACTGAAAGTTTTTAGAGTGAGGGTGAGTATGATCAGTCTTATGCTTTGGGAGGTTACTTTAACTGCAGATGGAGGTGAAGAAGAATAGAGGTGGATTTCTTTGGGGTTAAAACCCCAAGAATACAAATTTATATTTATTTCTCTTTCTGTTATTACAGCTCAGAGCTGAGGGTCAAGTGCAGAGCTTCACAGAGGGTGGAGTATGGGAAGAATGACATAAAAGACCGCAAAGCCCCTTGCTTTGCTTATCAATAGCTGTTACTGTCTATGGGAATCTTTTCTCAACTTTTCTAAAATCAAACTGAGGAGGAAGTGCCCTGCAGGACGATGGGGACATTGGAGGGAACACGACTCCTCTGCTGTGCTCTTGACAGCCTGGCTTCCTCTCTCAGCCTGGAAGGCTAGTTTCGGTTAAATTTACAGACCAAGGAGAGAAGAGAAGGAAAGCAGATGGACAGCAAGGCCGAATTGCGGCTCTCTGGGGGGACCCCGTCCCGCGGGGAATAGGAGGTGAGAGCCGCCTCTTAT
>NW_022947249.1:0-255 GCF_012274545.1 Fukomys damarensis | reverse complement strand
TTAGGGTTAGGCGGAGGATTCCGGAGAAGGATAGCTTTGGGATTTCGCTTCCTGGGTGTCGGGGTGTGGGTTTCTTAGTGAGTGTCAGCATGAGATGGCACCTGGGGCTTAAGCGCAGGGGAGGATTTGAAGTGACGCACCACGGCAACCGAGGAATCACTCTGTGGGCTAGGATTAGGATTAGGATTGGTGAGCATGACACGGACGGAATTCACCTTCCAGATGGTTTGCCTGTGCGAGCGAAGGTGAGGGCAG
>NW_022947248.1:0-209 GCF_012274545.1 Fukomys damarensis | reverse complement strand
AGCTTCACTACTTCTGTTCGTTTTTTTCAAGTTCACTTGAAGGGAAACCTCCAAAACCTAGAACAGGAAAGCAGATCCTTAATTTTACCTTTAAAAATACAGAGTTTAGATTATGATAAAGTGACAGTTTGCCCTTTCACAGATACTTTTTCAGAAATAAGGATACTAATGTTACTTTGCTCTTCTGTAGTCTCTACCCCAGATCCAAA
>NW_022947247.1:0-285 GCF_012274545.1 Fukomys damarensis | reverse complement strand
CCCTAATTTTTTTTTTTTTTTTTTTTTTTCTTGGTACTGGGGATCGAACTCAGGTCCTCGTGCTTGCAAGGCAGGAAGCAGAACCACTGAGCTAAACCTCCAGCCCGTGTGCATTGTATTTCTTCATACTAATCAGTGCTTCCATATATTTTGCATTGGTATTTGAGTAGGAGTTGGTGGAACTTTTCTCTTAATTACTCAGGTGGGGTTGGCATTTCCAGACTGCTTTTCTACCACATCCTTATTTTCTTCAACCACAACATTTGCGTGGACCCAGTGTAAAAA
>NW_022947246.1:0-312 GCF_012274545.1 Fukomys damarensis | reverse complement strand
CTGCGTGGCTCCACAGCCCTGCTCTGTGGGCCCCTTTCCCTTCTCACACTGGGCTGTGTGCCCAGGGCCACCGTGGGCGTTCTGGACTCTCTGCTCCATTCCTTCAGTGGGCGACACCAGCCTGTGCGGAAATGCTCTGAAAGCACGAAGCTGGGTAGTCTTAGGGCGCACTCCCTGCACTTCTGGTTCCTTGGTCATTTCTCTCCTTGACCGTCTGACAGCCAACTCCACATTTTGGGGGCTCTGTCCGTTTTCAGGCGGGAAGTGAAATGCGTCCCCTCGTTCCACTGGCCAGAAGCCAGTACGTGGTTA
>NW_022947245.1:0-216 GCF_012274545.1 Fukomys damarensis | reverse complement strand
GATGAAGATCGAATGAATACTTTTGTTCATGTGTGTGACACTGAGATCAATCCTGGGAACTTGTAGATGCTGGGCAAGCACTGCGCCCCTGAGCTATATCCAACACTATTTTTTTTTCCTGTACTAGAGATTGAACCCTAAACTTTTACACTAGGCTACATACTCTCTCTCTCTCTCTCTCTCTCTCTCTCTCTCTCTCTCTCTCTCTCTTTCTTT
>NW_022947244.1:0-290 GCF_012274545.1 Fukomys damarensis | reverse complement strand
CAGTGCTTGAAGTCCAGGGACCTAGCAGTCTCTGCCTGTTACTAGGAGTTCCTCAAGTAGTTCATGCCTGCAATTCGATATAAGAGGCTGACATTTCGGGCATTCTAGGTCGTACCCAATGCTTCAACTCTTTGATTCCAGGAGGAGGGCAGGTTCAATGCATAGCTCACCAATTCCCATAGTGGCCCTCTTCATGGCTGTGGCAAGTTCCAGCTCACTGCATATTATGCCATGACTCTCTAGACCTCTACATCATTGTTTGTGTGAGTGCATGTTCCCTGAATGAGGAA
>NW_022947243.1:0-537 GCF_012274545.1 Fukomys damarensis | reverse complement strand
TCTTATTTTATTTTTTTATTTTTTTAATTTTTTGTACTCAGGATTGAACTCAGGTTCTTGTGCTTGCCAGGCAGGTGGTGGAACCACTAAGCTCAACCACCAGCCTTTGCCAGTATCTTATTAAGGATTTTTGCATCTATGTTCATTAGAGAGATTGGCCTATAGTTCTCTTTTTCAGCTGGATTGCTCTCTGCTTTGGAGATCAAGGTGATGCTTGCTTCCAGGAATGAATTCAGGAGTATTGATTTCCTTTCAAATTCATTGAAAAGTTTAAACTGTAGTGGCTCTAGTTCATTCTAAATGTCTTTTAGAATTCAGTAGTGAAGCCATCAGGACCCAGGTTTTTCTTAGTTGGTAAGATTTTAATTATTTTTTTCAATTTCATTGATTGATATTGAGTTGTTTAGAACTTTTAGGTCACCTTCATTCAACTTTGGTAATTCATAGGTATCTAAGAATCTGTCCATTTCTTCCATATTTTCCATCTCATTGGCATATACATTCTCAAAGTAGGTATTGATGATCCTCTGGATTTCT
>NW_022947242.1:0-508 GCF_012274545.1 Fukomys damarensis | reverse complement strand
TGACATGATTCAGTTATTTTTAGGGCTTCAGCTGGTGTCCCTGCCAATTCCACAAGATCTAGAGGATGCTCCATTTCCTTCAATTGAGATAATTTTGGAAATGACTATTGGATGGAATTTTATTCCCTGAATTGCCATTGGTGCTACTTTACAATAAACAAGTTCTTAGAATTCTTTCCACTGGTCTAATGCAGTTTAGTTGTCTCCTCACACTTGAGATCATAGAAAATTATGGAAAAATGGACTATAGGAAGTTCGAGAGTCTCCAGCTCTTACTACTTGATTACTAACTCTAAGTGTGAGCTTAATGTCAGATCCACGCACATAGTAGTTTTCCCTCTGGACTCTGCAGAGGACGGACTTTCTGCTCTGACTCTCCAGGGAAGAGATCCAGAACCTTGCATTTTTAATGGTCTCTCATATGATTCTTGATGTCTGAGACCACTGTTGACAAAGCCCCACAAAAACAGGAGCAGAAACTTGAGGTTCTCAGATGTACCAGCCCTAT
>NW_022947241.1:0-236 GCF_012274545.1 Fukomys damarensis | reverse complement strand
TGGCTTTCAACTGCAAAATTGCGAGGCATACCAGAAGGCAAGAAAAAAAAATCTCAGTCTAAAGAAACAAAATAAGGGCTGGATATATAGCTCAGTGGCCCTGTGCCTGCCTCGCAACAGCCCAGTCTTGAGTTCAATCCCAGTACCAGGAAAAGAGAAAAGACAAGGACTATAACTTAGATATAGCACGCATATTATTCAATTGTTAATCAAGGAATTTAAAACAACTAATGTAT
>NW_022947240.1:0-476 GCF_012274545.1 Fukomys damarensis | reverse complement strand
AGGGACAGAACACTGAATGTTCAGGCTTGTCTGTCACACGCCCTCACCTCTGTATGCATGAAGCGACTTCTCCACTGAACAGGAGCTGCTAATTGAGACCAAGACCCACTTTTTAAGTGAACATTTTATTCTTGTGCATTTGGTTTTTTTGTTTTGTTTTGGGGTTTTATTTTTGGAGAGGGGTTGAGACAGTGTCTCACTATGTAGCTGAGTCTGACCTGTAACTCACTATGTAGCCCAGTCTGGTCTCAACCTCACAGTGATCCTCCTGCCTCAGCCTCCTGAGTGCTGGGACTACAGGCTTGCGCCACGACGCCTGGCTTTTGTGCATTTGTGACATATTATAAATACATTCTTCATGGGGTGTGGTGCACACACATATTGCATCATGATCCTCTCTTCTTTCTGTCCCCCTTCTCTCCTTCCTGCCCTAGCCAAACATGTGAAGGTCAGGTCACTCCATGCAGTTTTATATT
>NW_022947239.1:0-1050 GCF_012274545.1 Fukomys damarensis | reverse complement strand
TTTCTCATCCTGCCTCTCTCCAGCAATAACTGATCTCTAATGAACCAGGGCAGAACAGTTTCTTGTTCCACACTAGAAAGAATAGAACATTTTCCTTCTCTTCAGCTTCAGTAGGTCTTCACTAGCCCCATGAGGGTAAAAGGATTTTCTGCTCTTTCCTCAATGGTGTAGGACTTTGTTCCTTTTCAGGTAAAAGTTCTCAAAACACTGCCTGCACCCATAAGGAGGATAGATTCATCTCCAGCCCAAGACAGAATTGGTCTTGAAAAGAACATTTATTCCCCAAACTGAGACCATGAATACCAACATTCTCCCTCCCTAGATTCATTCCACTCCCACAGTTCTCCAGTCTCTACAGTCTAATGCCTTTTCACTTGCCAAGCACCTTCTGTAGAATAAGCCTGTGTTGGATGCTTCAGGCTCTCAGGACTGGCTTCACTTCTCATTCAGAGATCACTGTGTTCTCTCAGTGGTGTTTTCTTCTTTGCACCCTTGGTCGTGAGCTCAGTCCAGAAAGCTACCTCTTTGTCTTTCAGCCTCTTGGATGCCTGGGTGGTAGCACCAATCTGCAGATATCCTTCCTCCTGGTCATATTCTGGCCAGTGAGGCAAGCCCTTGCCATTGGGGTTCCTGGGAAAAGAAATAAAGCACAGTTAACCAACATTTACAGGGCTCCCCATGTTTCTCTTTCTATCTCCCTCTTGGGAGGGGAGGTGGTGGCAGCTTTTGCAAATGAGTATAGTTAGAGGGAAAAAGTCACGGAGGATCTACTCTGGAAGTGTGTGTTGGGACCCTCACTACTTTGATTTCCTCTGTCCTGGCTGCAGTGAGGTGGGAATCTCTGCCAACCACATATTTTCCACCATGAAGTTCAGCCATAATATATGGGCTAAAGCAGCCACATAAGACACCTCTGAGACCATGAGCCAAAACAAACCTTTTCTTCTTCAAATTGACCTAAAGTATTTTCTCCAAGCCCTGGAAATCTAACACAGAACATTGGTGTTGAGCAGTAGTTCCTTGCTGGGTCTATTCCTGGTGGTGTAGTTT
>NW_022947238.1:0-775 GCF_012274545.1 Fukomys damarensis | reverse complement strand
TGCCGGGCCAGCGAGTAGGGTGAGAGCTCGATGATGGGGACGGGACAGGCTCCCCATTCCACTCCCCGCGTCGCGTCGTCTACATTTCGGGGGGCGGGGGCCCCCTGTTCATGTGACCTTCAGTTTTTGGAATGACGTAGGTAGGTACGTCCCTCCCCCCGGGGTCAGCCTGAGGGTGAGGGTTAGGATGAGGATTCCAGTGAGTGACAGCCTCGCAGTTTCTGCACCTCCGTATCGCTGTGCGGCTTTCCTAGTGAGTATCAGCATGAGATTTCACCTTAGGCTCAGCCACAGTGGAGGAGATCGAGGACCGCCGTCTGGGAAGGTAGGAATGAGGTGGTGGGTTAGGGTTAGGATTAGGACAGGGGAGCACGACACGGAGGGATTTCACACAGCAGACAATTTGGGCGTGAGAGGTAAGGTGAGGGCAGTGACTTTTGTGAAGGTCGGATGTGCCGCGGTTTTCCCTTGGACCGGAGCCTTGCCGCCTTGACAGAATCGGGAGGGAGGGGCCATCGCCTAGCGTTAGAGCCACATTTAGGGGCTGGATCGGATTCCCGGTTGGACTCCCCGTGTAGTGTAGTGTGTGACGGAGGGTAAGGCTTCGTGGTCATTGGACCCTGAGTTTTAGGAATGATGTAGGAATGTAAGTCCCTCCCCGAGGCTCTGGGGTACGGTTCGGGTTAGGTGGAGGATTCCAGAGAAGGATAGGTTTGGGAGTTCCCTGCTTGGGTGTCGGGCTGTGGGTTTCCTAGTTAGTGTCAGCATGAGACGG
>NW_022947237.1:0-203 GCF_012274545.1 Fukomys damarensis | reverse complement strand
CCACTCTGATAGAGGACTAACAGCTAGAATAAAGAAATAAAAATAAGGGCCAGGGATTTAGCCGGGCTCATAAGCACAAGGTCCCAAGTTCAATCCCCTGTACCAAAAAAAATAAAGAAATAAAAAAATAAAGAAATAACTAAAAATATTGGGCCCAAGAAGCAAATGACCCAAACAGACAAAAGAAATGAATAGGCACATCT
>NW_022947236.1:0-240 GCF_012274545.1 Fukomys damarensis | reverse complement strand
CCAGGCCCTACCTGGTACCTGCGGCAAATGAATACGGCTGCCATCAACCATCTCCAGGGTGCAGGTTTGTCCCTTAATCTTCAGAGCATTTTGTCAGCTAAGCAGCGGCCCACTTTCCTTCGCTATTCGTTGCACTGCGTTTATGCCTCTCAAGATGTTCCCAAATCAGACACTTGCTAAATTTGCCGCACAGATTCTTTGGGGTTTTCTCTCTTCGGCCAGATGAGGCTCAGTGACTCA
>NW_022947235.1:0-249 GCF_012274545.1 Fukomys damarensis | reverse complement strand
TGCTCTGAAAAGTTTCCGAGAGTGACACCCCATTATCACCTTTTTTATAGGCCCCTTAAAGTCGAAGGTACAATGGGCTTCTGCTCCATCACATCACTGAAAATGATATCACCTAGGTTACTACTGACTTTCTAATGGATACTTTATAGTTGTTTTACTGAACCTCTTTTACACTGCTGTCCATCATTTTTTTTTCCTTATTGAGTTTATTGGTACATTTTAGGTATACAGTACAGTTGCATTCATCAT
>NW_022947234.1:0-1431 GCF_012274545.1 Fukomys damarensis | reverse complement strand
TAACAAAAGTTTCACAAAACATTTTGGGTATCAAGAGCATAAAACAAGTCTTCTATTCAGGCAAGTTTTTTAATGTAATTTGATTTGTTCGGCTCTGATAGATAAAAGCACAAAACAAAAAGAGCATTTTCTTTCCAGAAGTCAGGTCATATCAATGCATTATAAACATAATTATTTTAATTTTCATGAAAAATGTTAATTTTTCATTGTTAAAGCATTCCAGGCAATCAAAATGATTTTGATAGCCTTTTATTACTTAGCCAAGTTTGAACATGTAAGACTTTTGTAACATTTATTACATTTCAGTTAACATTAACAAGTGAGGAAATTAATTCAAGACATGAAAGGTTGGAAAATGACTAATTAGAACACATAAAATAGTCACCTACAGCATTCCTGTATACATTAACTTCCTCTCAGACTTGATGAATTTGTTGCATATGGGGTGCATTAAAATCAACTTTTTCCATTTAAAATTTGTTAGGTGACACATAGGCAACATTTATAACTCTGTTAGCATAATTTTAAGAGCTTTATAGACTGTGTCACTCCGATCTTGCTGTTGAGCTTGGGCTACTATGAAATAATTTGGAGTTTTCAGCAGCAGAGAAGCATTTCTCAAGGTTAGCTTTTCCAAATAGAAAGTGTAGTATTATAAATTCCCCCTCCCACAAGGTAGAGTTTACATCCATTGGTCAGGAGCAGACATCCCTGGCTTGATGTCCTCAGTCGCTTTGTGCCATTCGTCCAAGTGGGAGACGTAGGTAAGTTGCTTGATTTGTGGATTAGGGTTTTTCTTCCTACTATTCCAATCTTTGAAAAAATTACTCTACTTGCTTCAAAGCTGTTCACAGGGAGCTGCGAACTTTGATCCAGTATATGTGGCTTAATTTTGTTGTTGACTTTGTTTGTGTATTATTTCTGGAATAACCAAAACTTTGGATCTGCTTAGGAGTTAATAACATAGAGAAAATCTTTGATCTTTGCAATCGTAACAGATGCCAATAAAATTATAGTAGTTTCCAGTGTGTTCCTTAAATCAAGAGCTCAGACACAGACCACAACCTTGGCAGTAGATGCAGATAGTATTGATTGATATTGATAGAAATGTTGTGCAAGGGGAGAAAATATTGGTATTTTTGGCATTTTAAAATATGCTAATGATCTTATGGTATCATGCATTTTGAATGTCTTTTTCAGGTAAACATTCTAAGCTTTAATATACCTAATTTTTCAAAGGTTATGGAATGGTGCAAAGAGAGCAACAAAGTTTCAATTAAGAAACTATGTTAAAGGCTAATAGTGACTTGAAAAAAGAAACATCCATTTTTAAACTGAAGATAAATAAGTGCTCTTCATATTTCTGTGGTTCACACAACCTGTTACTGCTGAGAGTGCTAGGAGATATGGCAGAGGCAAGTAAACTCAGAT
>NW_022947233.1:0-260 GCF_012274545.1 Fukomys damarensis | reverse complement strand
AGAAAAAGAATTATAGTTTACATTTTACTTTATGCCCATGGAAAAGTATTGTTAAATCAGGAGACAACAATGTTATCATTGCTGTGTGTTGCATTTTTTAAGTAGTGCAATTAACTAGTATTCTTTGATTTATTTATTTTTATTTTTTTGGTACCGGGGATTGAATTCGGGCATTTGCGCTTGAAAGGCAGCCCACCGAATTGCTGAGCTAAATCCCTGGGCTAAGTAGTATTCCTAATAACAGTCTCTTTGTATGAAAG
>NW_022947232.1:0-220 GCF_012274545.1 Fukomys damarensis | reverse complement strand
ACCGCTTTCGCTTTAAATGCCTAAGCGGCGAGAGAAGCTGTTTCCCGGGGAAAACGGCACTTTGAACTGCAGAAGCCCTCTGCAAAGTGCGTTTGTGTTCTAAGGTCTAACTGAACCTATCCCTGAGTATATAGAGTTCTGGAGGCTTTTGTGCACACAGAGCTGCTAGGCACTCTCTTAGTCCTGAAGGGCATCTCTGCTAAAAGTGCCTCACAACAGT
>NW_022947231.1:0-826 GCF_012274545.1 Fukomys damarensis | reverse complement strand
GTGAAAAACTAAAAGTGTAAATAAGGATCAAAATGTATAATTGATACTGTGTAATAGGAAGAAGAAGAGAAAGTTAGAGGGGTAGGGGAAAGATAGAAAAAAAAATATGTGAAAAGGGAAAACATGGAAACAATGTCTTTCTAAACAGTGAACTGTGGAGGGGGTGAAGGCAGGGCTGGGATATGGAGAAAAACAAGAACCAAGATAAGTCATGTAGAAACACAAGATCCCAATGATGAATGTAACTGTATTATACACCTAAAATGTACCAATAAACTTAATAAAGATAAAAAAATTCAAAAGAAAAGTTTTTATACAAAGAAATAAAAAATTTTATTTCATAGATCTGTTTATGATTTATAAAAATCTGTATCACACATATACACTCAAAAATGATTTCTTCTTCTTCTTCACTCAAAAGCCCACTTCTCTTTTCAATACTCCTCACTCTTTTCATGGTATCCCTAGCCCCATAATATTTAGCTGACAGTAACCAATATAAGCATCAAGCTTCCAAGTCAGATTCTGGGGCATAGAGTCTTCAGTTCTTAGGGGCAGGAGAAGAGGTCCTTTAGGGAGGCAGTTTGTCTTCAGCAGGAGGCTGGGTTGTCCACTAGACCTGACCGGGAGCTGGGCCTTCATCAAAGCAGCTTCAGGAGCTGTGAGCACTCTGCAGGACTTTGGCTTAGGGCACAGTGAGTTAGATACTCATAAGTTGTCACGCGCCATTATTTCCGGGTTCTTCATGCCCTGCATGAATTCCGGAGGTGAATCAGCCGGTGACGGTGGTTCACGCCTGCGCAGAAGAGGCGCTTGGCTCGTCAGA
>NW_022947230.1:0-714 GCF_012274545.1 Fukomys damarensis | reverse complement strand
GTTTTCTAAATTCTCCAGGTTCAAATATACAAGGAACATACAATGGGACAAATAAGACAGGAAGAGGGAAAAGTAACATTTCTCATGTCTTTGTTGTTTGTTGTTGGTTGTTTGCTTTACTCTGTTTTGCTCCAATAACTTTGTATCACACCTGATTCTTCACCAGCACTGAGCTAGGTATGACTGTGCCCGTCTCAACAGTTAAAAATAAAAAAGTGAGGCTCCAGGTAATCACACAGCTCATCCGAGTTCCCAGTGTCAGGAGCAAAAGAGTCAAGATCTCAGTAGAGGCTGAGTCCAAAGACCATGATCTTTCTATCCCATGCTACGTCCCCCAAGCAAAATGCTGAGACTGATGATGAGAGCAAGATGAAAACGGGGTGTCACTGGAGAAGCACTGGCCCAGACAGAGAAAGCGTGGTGAGAGAGGGCTGGGAGCAGGAAGGACGGGCAAAGCCACTGCTGGCAGCCGAAGGCCTCTGAGCCCAGCCCAGCGCTCCCCAGGCTGCCCCGTCCTGGAGGAGACCTCACATCCAGAGCTAGCTCAGCAAGCTCATACTCTTCAGGCCTGAGCTGTGACCTGGAGCAGCCTGCTCTCAGCTCATGTCTGGGAGCTCCCGGGGGGGCAGGGTTCACCTTCTCCATCTTCCGCCAAGCCTCTGGGCTGACCACATTCAGCTGTGAGAACAACCCAGCACCACAGCCAGCTTCCCT
>NW_022947229.1:0-223 GCF_012274545.1 Fukomys damarensis | reverse complement strand
TTTAACTGTGTGAATTAAATCAACATCAAGACTAGAGCTCAGGACAATGGCCTTTATGACCCCTCTGTGCTTCTGTGGTGTGAATCCAGGTACCAGCCCAGCCAGGAAGCCAGAGGTGTACGTGGGGGTGGTTGGTGATGGTGGTAGCTGTGGGGGTGCCGAAGGTACCTGCATGGCTCTGCCTCTTACCAGTCTGATGCAAGGTCAGATGGCTGGGTGGAGA
>NW_022947228.1:0-229 GCF_012274545.1 Fukomys damarensis | reverse complement strand
TATTTCATTGAGTTCTTCTTAGGTACATTTAGGTATACCTTATGGTCACATTCAACATTGAGACTTGTGCCTGTATATGATAAATCTTGACTCTTATCCCTGACCTCCCTTCAGCCCATCTTCCCTGTACACATAAGCTTTGTTTTCATTTTTTCTTTCTTACTGCCAATTGTACTCTTGTCCTTCTTTCCTTTCCCCTGCCCGACCCCGTTCTGCATCCTCTTTGAAC
>NW_022947227.1:0-376 GCF_012274545.1 Fukomys damarensis | reverse complement strand
CTGTGAGTTTACCAGTGAAGTCCACCTCTTATGTGGAGTAGAACTGTATTCCTTTTTGCTTATAGGTCTCTACCTGGCAGAGATTGAAACACTGTTGTGAGGGGCTTTTAGCAGAGAAGCCCTTTAGGCCTAAGAGAGTACCTAACAAGTCTGAGTGCACACAAGCCTCCAGAACTCTGTATACTTGAGTATAGATTCAGGTTGACGTTAGAGCAGAAACGAACTTAGCAGAGGGCTTCTGCGGTTTAAAATGCAGTTTTCCCCAGGAAACACCTTCTCTCGCCGCTTAGCCGTTTAAAGCGAAAGTGGTCATTTACATGAATGTGAAGTGCTCCACAGAGAAAGGTGCTGCAACTCTGTGAGTTTACCAGTGAAG
>NW_022947226.1:0-564 GCF_012274545.1 Fukomys damarensis | reverse complement strand
TTTATTGTTTATTGGTACATTTTAAGCATATAATACAGCTACATTCATCATTGGGATCTTGCAGCTCTACATGACAGATCTTGATTCTTATTTTTTCCCCATTCCCCTGCCCTCCCTTCACCCCATCCACCCTTCCCTGTTTACAAAGACTTTGTTTCCATGTTTTTTTCCTTTTCTCATAGTTTTTCTTTTCCCTTTTTCCTTTTCCCCTATCCTTCCCACTTCTCCCGGTCCTAAAGGAGTCTTCTTATTACACAATATGTGATATATATATATGTTATATGTTGCTAAGTTAGTGCCACAGAATATTGATTATGTTTGTACTGGTATTGCAGTTCTATATCACTATTTTGTGGATTTTTAGGCACAGCACACTACACCAGATCATTTGAATTTATCATCTTATAATAATAAAGCAGTAACGCCCTCGGGAGTTACTGAGCTGTGACAGGTTATTTTCTCCTGTATCTGATTATTCTGGGCGATCTCCCATCTTCTCATGACGTTGACTACTGCTTCTTTCACTTCTCAGCACAACCGTCAACCATATTGATGAGTCTTAAT
>NW_022947225.1:0-638 GCF_012274545.1 Fukomys damarensis | reverse complement strand
ATCAGCATGAGATTTCACCTTAGGCTCAGCCCCAGTGGAGGAGGTCGAGGAGCGCCCTCCGGGAAAGTAGGAATCAGGTGGTGGGCTAGGGTTAGGGTTAGGACAGGGGAGCACGACGCAGCAGGAATTCACACAGCAGACAATTTGCGCGTGAGAGGTAAGGTGAGGGCAGTGACTTTTGTGAAGCTCGGATGTGCCTTGGTTTTCCCTCGGACCGGTGCCTTGCCGTGTTGACAGAATCGGGAAGGAGGGGCCATCGCCTAGTGTCAGAGCTGCATTTAGGGGGTGCAACGGATTCCCCATTGGGCTCCCCGTGTAGGGTAGTGTGTGACGGAGGGTGAGGCTTCGTGTTCATTGAACCCTGTGTTTTAGGAATGATGGAGGAATGTAAGTCCCTCCTCGAGGCTCAGGGATACTGTTAGGGTTAGGCGGAGGATTCCGGAGAAGGATAGCTTTGGGATTTCGCTGCCTGGGTGTCGGGCTGTGGGTTTCCTTGTGAGAGTCAGCATGAGATGGCACCAGGGGCTTAATCGCAGGGGCGGATTTCAAGTGCCTCCCCACGGCAAACGAGGAACCAGGCTGTGGGCTAGGGTTAGGGTTAGGATTGGTGAGCATGACACCGACGGATTTCACCTTCC
>NW_022947224.1:0-206 GCF_012274545.1 Fukomys damarensis | reverse complement strand
AGAAAACGCTTCTTGTCTGTGGCTAGGGTGGCTCCCACAAATGACAGCAGAAGTGAGCTGGTCTACACACTTCCCTCATTTCTGACAAGCACATCACCTCCATTACTTCTTTCCCAACCTTTGGAAAGTGACTCAGATTTAAAAAAAAAAACTAGGAGCATTTAAGAAGTCTCACCTCCTGACTAAAAATGGAGAAGGGTAATTCT
>NW_022947223.1:0-247 GCF_012274545.1 Fukomys damarensis | reverse complement strand
GATACTATTCACATCCCATCACCTTGACAGGGATGGTTCCCATTCCTAGATCTGAATTAGATACTCCAGTGTTTAACATCACCTTTAAATCAACAATATCAGTGATAAGTCGGTTTACTGAGAGAGAAAAGTGTTCTCCAAAGGCAAGAGTACGGCTCAGTACCTTTCAATTTAAAGCTGCATGCAGTCTTTCAGATGCTGACTAAAGCTATAAATTCAATCACGCAACTAACAAGTGCATTGCAAA
>NW_022947222.1:0-258 GCF_012274545.1 Fukomys damarensis | reverse complement strand
CCCAGAGGTGGGAAGGAATAGTTCCTTGGCAGAAGACCTGTGGGGGTATTTGTTTTTCCAGTGTCCTTTCTCCTTGCAATAGGCACATTGATTTCTGCCCAATGATGGACATCTTCCTGGCTTTCTAGGCACCTGCCCTTTGGGTTTCCCAGAATTGAGTTCCCTGGGGTTCCCTCTGATGGCTGCTGCTGAGACCTTTGCTTGTTTCTTGGCTGATCCTTCTGCTATAGCTGTAGCAAATTTTTGTTTTTCTGAATC
>NW_022947221.1:0-760 GCF_012274545.1 Fukomys damarensis | reverse complement strand
GCACATACCTGGTGGCAGGACTTGGCAGGAATATAATGCCTGTACTCAGGCTGGGCAGCTAATCACAGCTAATCACAGCTCTCTTTTTCTGCAGAGCGCAGGTACTACCACACAGTGCACTCTGATAGCATATTGGGAGACCAGTACCAACTTATTAGACTCATCATGCAAAACAGAACTTCCCTGGCACCCTTACTGGATTAGTTCCTGAACTCTGGCTACCTCATACCTGACCTGTGGCTTCTGATACCCCTTCCATGAAGCTGTAGAGATCTCCAGAGGTTTGGGTGAGACCTGTCTAACTCCTGATTCTCCATTTTTATGGGCCAGTACTCTACTTCACTTTGAAAAAGAAATAAAGCTAAGTGGTTTAGAGTCTTGCTTAAGTTTTTTTCTCCTCCCTGGTATCTAACTCTGAACCTTGCACTTGTCAGGCAGGCATGACACCACTGAGCTAAATCCCCAGCCCAAGGGTTGAGAGTCTTTTAGACACAGGCTTCCCCATAGCTGTATTTACAGAGATAGTGATGCTAAATCACTTAAAAGAGGTAGACACCTAGTATTTTAAAGAACCCAAAATTCTAAAATTACATATATTTTTTAAGTGAGCGTTGATTTCCAGTCTGCAGATTTATAAATTATTACTGTGATATGACATTTACTCTCAGCATGCCCTGGCAGATGTTATCACAGGGAGTAGACCCTGGCGCAAATGCAGCTGTCACATCCTCACAGGTCACAGCTTGGCATTTGAAGGAAC
>NW_022947220.1:0-3410 GCF_012274545.1 Fukomys damarensis | reverse complement strand
ATATATATGTATATGTATATATACATATATATAATATATGCACATATATATGTTATATATGACATATATAAAACATCATGTTAATTCCTTGCATAAAATCACTCAATAGACCTCTACCTCTGGCTATCACAAAATAAATAGAGTCATACTAAACTCTCTTCAACATAAAATAATATCCAACTATTCCACAATGGTGAAACAAGGACTTTCAGACATGGATAATGTCTTACGTTCACTACAGGATTTGTAAGAGAATAAAGCAAACACATTTCACACGATGTACTCTCTAAACAGGCAGTGGAAGTGGGCATACTCAAAGAGACATAGCTTGGCTGACAGAGATGCACTACAGCATGGCTTCAGGACAGATGTCATGCCAAAAGGTTCCCCAGAAAGTGGCTTTGGAGTTACCGACAGATAAATCTGATATCAGATATTAATTTGTGGACATACATTGTGAAATTAAATAAGACAAAGAGAATCACAAGAGGACACTGAAGGCTGAACAATGCAAATTCTCCTCAGACAGAATAGAATTCACTCTAAACCCTGAGGTCTGAGGCAGACACAGGAGCCAGAGCTATCCTGGGCTGCACCAGCTGTCCTACACACAGTCTACAAAACAGCCTGAGATGAAACTCATCTACTCACACATCATGCATCAGGATACAGTGTGAGCTCTTAGAAGACAAGGAAATCTGGCATCTAGCAATAAAATATTTACAAGCAAAGCATCAGATAGAATTAATAGATATTTGAAAAGAAAGAAAATTGTAAAATGTGATTCATGTCTACCAGTCATAGAATCAGATCTCAAAGTAAGAGGGATGATGTAGTGAAACAAGGAGGTAAAATACTAAAATAATTTCAGTTAATCTACAAAAGAGTCCAGGAAAAGAAAGAAGAACATAATAGCAAATAAAAATATGGTACATTTAATCTCAACTAACTGAACTAAATTTAAAAAGTATATTCAATACTCAATAAAATCCATAGAATGTTCAGTCGAAGGGAGAGATCGATAGATACAATATCGTAGCATGTTTGGAGTAGGTGGTAGATTTCATGTATGCATATATAAATGTATATAACTATACATGTATAACGATATAAACATTCAAAATGGAGATAAAAAATTCATTTCACACTAAATATAAAGACACCAGTTAAAAGTTGAGGGATTCAAAAAATGTGCAGCACGCAAATACAAGTGGGTTGGCTGTATTACCATCAGACAAAATAAACATCAAATCAAGAAATATTACTAAGGATAAAGGCATTTAGAAATAATGAAGATGTCAGGTACTCTAGAAGGCATATAATACTAAATGTTTCTACCCTACAAAGAGCTTCAAGGTATATGTGGAAAATTCTGACAGATGTAGCGGAAAGGAGAAACAACTGTATAAACACACCTGAGGATTTCGACACTTTTTCCTCAGTGAGTGATAGAAGGAGTAGACAATAAACCAGACGGGCAGAAAACCAACTGTGTGGTCCAGTCTTAGCGATTTATTATAGCCTGCCGAGCAACAGCAGAACCACGGTCTTTCCCAGCGTAAATGCAACATTCAGCGAGTTAGACCATATACCTGGTCTTAAAACAAGAACAGGAAATCTGAAAGGACTGAGACACCCGTGTAACTCCTCGTGCCCCGCTGTAACTCCAGTAGATACTGGTAACTGAAAGTCCTCGCTTGTCTTATTACACAGGCACACTGGGTCTTACCACTGGCTTCTCTGTCAAATGTGTGGCAGATGCTAGAGTTTCGCTGGCTCGGACTGCACCGGGCACCTTTTGCGAGTGCCCCGCACTGGGCAAGATGAGCGCTCCCAGGGGCCCTACCAGCAGCTCACAGCTACAGTGGTGGACAAGCCCTCAATTCTGTGCCAGCCAGGGGAAGCAAGAGCAGCCCAGGGTAGCAGCCCTGGCAGGAGGACTCCTCCAGGAGGAGCCCTTGGTCCTTTAGAGAGCTGTGCAGAAGTTCTAGTACTTGGTGCAACACTTTAAGGGTTAGTTCATGTGCAGTGACAGCAACAAGTTTTCCTGAGGCAGAACTGGTGTTGTGGTTAGGTCAGCTACTTCCTAATACTCCTAGTCAACTAGTACTCAAAGTCGGTCTCCAGGATCTCGAACGTTGCACACCGAGTGTCCTACTGTGATTAATCCCTGCCTTTCAGCCTCGCAGTGCAGAACCCTGACCAGTACTCAGAGCTCCAAGTGTCTTCAAAGGCGCTTCCTCCCTGTTTATGTGGTGAACACAGCCCCTCTTCCCTCAGCTCCCAAGTCTCCCCACACAGCTTCACCTCCTGCTCCTCGGGTTTCCTCACCTACCTAGGAGGACAGATCTAAGAGAATGCCGGAGTGGAAATCTCACGTCTAGAACAGTTTGGGTCGTCAGTCAATATCTGCAGAACTTGACATCAATGAAATCATAGGAGAGCAAGTGAGACAGAGACCCCTGGCAAAGGTCTCCTGCAGTCAGAGGAAAGAGCTCCAGCCTCAGTCTCTTCCTGCCATTTCCCAGCCAATGCCTGTCCTCTCTCAATACCAGGGTCTCTGGCAAACACAAAACCATGTCTGAGTGTCTGAGCCAGACAGAGCTTTGTCCAGTCTCACTATCCTTCCAGAGCACCCAGGTGCTTCCTTGTTTAAGGAACGGACGATAACCTGTCTGATGATAGATGTCTTGTAGTCTTTATGTACATAGAAAAGGTCTTTTCTACACACCAAAGAACTACTTAAAATGAATGTTAATTTGTAGTAAAAAATAAGAATCTTTTGTTGATTAGATTAAATTTTCATTAAAAGTTCTACCATTGGGACCTTACTTAAGGCTGTGGCTCATCGTGCCCCCTGCAGGTTTTCCGCATCCCTAGTCCTGAGGGTCTTTATGTGTAGGATGGAAGGATTGGGTGAGATTTCATTTGAGTTCTCATGTTCATAACTCTGTGAAAAATATTCCCCAAATAAGTCAGACAGAGGACTTGAACTTTCCAGGAGAATTAGATCAAACAGCCTTGCATTCAGTTTTCCTGAAGGATAAGAATTATTTTATAAACACTGGAAGAATTTATTTATTCATTCATTTATTCACAAGGAAAGATTTATTGAATGTTCACTAAGGTGGTTGTTGGGGCTGAGTGCTTTGTGACAATACAAATCATGAACTAAAACTCCCTAAAGTCTGGCCTTTTAAAGCTAGTTGAAGAAATAAATCGAACTTTCTACTGCGAGATGAACATCCTCCTTCAAATCCTGCATACCCTATAATTATTTAAATAAACCTTGAATTTGCTGCCCTGATTTCCTTCTCCTTTTTTCTCTCCCTTTCTGTCTGCTCAGCCCTTCTCACCTCCACAATTTATGGATATTCAGCTTCCCATTTTAGTCCCCAAACTGCTTCCTT
>NW_022947219.1:0-266 GCF_012274545.1 Fukomys damarensis | reverse complement strand
TGATGTTTTGTTGAATAGTATATTTTTTCCTCATTTCTTTTTCAGTGGATTTATTGTAGATATGCAGGAAAACTATTGAGTTTTGTGTATTGATTTTGTATCCTGCTACTTTGCTAAATTTGTTTATTAGTTCTACGAGTCTTTTGGTAGAGTTTTTTTGGATGTTCTGTGTAAAGGATCATTTCATCTGCAAATAAGGATAGTTTGACTTCTTCCATTCTTACATATAGCTCTTTTATTTCATTCTCTTGCCTAATTTCTTTGGC
>NW_022947218.1:0-208 GCF_012274545.1 Fukomys damarensis | reverse complement strand
ATATTGTTATACTATATCACATAAAATAGCAATTACTTCTGGCTTTATTCTGGGAGGGCAACAAAAGCATCTTACCGTATGCTCGACGTTTGTTCAGAAAAATTGTGTTTGCCCTTGGAATCAGGCTTGATTCCAAAGCTACTCTTAGAGTGGAAAAGAAAATTGGACCATTTAGTTCAGTAGAAAAGTAGATGGCTTTCAAAAGAGT
>NW_022947217.1:0-212 GCF_012274545.1 Fukomys damarensis | reverse complement strand
AAAAAAAAAAAAAAGAAAGAAAGAAAGATTATAAAGATATCCTAGAAAAAAACAAAGAAGTCGATGATGTCAGAAAATCTGATGGTATGAATACATTAAGCAAGATGAGCAGTTAAACACAATAGAAAAATACTCCCAACAACAACATGAAAATTAATATAATGATAGAAATAACTCAGTATCTTCCAGTAATAATTGTCATCATAAATGGT
>NW_022947216.1:0-2781 GCF_012274545.1 Fukomys damarensis | reverse complement strand
GGGTAGTAGTAGGGAGAGATAGCATGAATATAATTCTGAGCTCTGAACATAAAAATGTTGTCTTAGCAAGCATTAAATATTCCTTATCAGAAAGAAAACTAAGAAGTATCCAGAATCTTTCAGCATTTCTGAAACAGGGAGAGGAGACTCATGCAGCTTGCCTGAAACCAGGAGAGAGCAAGAAATTATAGTATGGGAATTTGTAAAAAAATTATTTTTCCCAGAGAGAGGGAGATCAGCGAATGGCTAGTCTACCACTTCCTTTATTTCTGGTTGATAGTACACGAGCCTTCTTTTCCTTTTTAAGAGATCAGGGCTGATTTCATCTATTAATGGGCTAATTTTTAAAAAAAAGGTTATAAATTACTCCAATTAGCTTACAGAGGACATTCAGTGAAAAACTCCAATGTTTCAGAAAATATAAATACCTTACCATATGTGTAACCCACAACAATTTTTACTGACTCACAGAGAGTGAGTTATTGACTAAGCCAGATTCACTATAATTGGTGCAGCACAGAAATGAGAGGGAGCCTGATGCATTTCTACAACTAGGAGTACTGGGTGCACTGCGGCCACGGAGCATGGGAAAGAAGTCAAAAAGGAGGTGCGAGGGAGCGATGCTACCACAGAATGACGGGTCTGTGGGAGGTGGTCCAGACCGGTCTTGAAGGTGGCGGTAAGGCATATGATGAACGGTATCTTACACAAGATTTCTGTGTCGAGAACAGCACACTCAGGCTCTTTTAACACCCACACACAATAACGTGAAAGTCCATTTTAACTTGGAGAATATCTACAGAGCAACTGCCGCATGCCAAGAGATTGAAAGATAATTTATCTTCAGCTGGTCAGCTACGCATCATTCTCCCCATTCTATAAACAAGGAAACTGAGGCTCAAACATGTTAAGTAACTTGTTCAAAGACCAACAGCCAAGTGTGTGGCGAAGGAGATTTTTACAGAAACTTGATTTGAGAGCTAGGTTATTGATTTCCATGCAGTAATAAGTCAAGGAGAAGAAATGATAGTAGTGATCTTCACAGGGACAAAGGCCTAACATTTTACTACCCCAAGATGGTGCGTTAATAGTCCTAACTAGAATTCTTCAAATTTGTATTGTGCAATAAATTTCCACATCTGGGCTATACAATACTAGTGAGCCTGTGGCCAGTGACACTTGAAATATGTTTAGCCAAGATGTGCACATATGCAAAATGCACATCTGATTTCCAAAATTTAGCTTGTATAAAAGAATGTACAGTAATAAGTTTTGTTTACATGTTGAAATAACAACATGGTGGGTATATTTTTGGAACCTTCATAAATCTGCATGTTTAAAATTAATTTTACCCTTTTCTTTTTACTCTTTAAAAGTGTAACTCCCAGAAAATGTAATTGCACATGTGTGGGTCACTTTATTGAACAGTACTTGGTCTAGATGCTAAAAGAAAGAGATGAAAAATACTTTTCACGTATGGAGGGCTTGTCTTTCATAAAATAAAAAGGACTCCAGGATATGGCTGTTGCTGAATTCTCGATTTAGAAACGAGAACTTCTTTTGACTCCTGATTCATAAAGAGGCCAGGAGCATGAGCAACAAGGTTGGGAAGAGGCTCTCACTTCCCTTACTCATAATTTTAAGGAATGCTTAATTTCGCATTATTTTATTTGTAAATTAAAAATAATAATCATCCCCAAATTATTGTTGCAAAACTGAATTAAATTAATCCATACAATGTCTCCAAACCAAGTACTGGCTTATGATAAGAGCGCAATGAACATAAATCTGCTTCCTCTGTTCTTCCCTCCCTTTAGGTGACTGTCACTAATGACATCATCCTTTCTATTGCACCGGGGAATTGTTTTCTAACGTCGCTTCTTCCTGCATCTCATCACCCAGCAAATGACACAAAGTGTTCCTTTTATAAACGTCAGCAGCGTAGGGATAAATTTATATCGAAGATGGAAAATATCTCAAAATAAATTCAATTTGTAAATATTTACTTGTTTCTATAAACTCTGTTTTTCAATTTAGCGAACCAGATGCTAAAATTTTATGAGCAAACTATATTATGCATGGCAATTTTTGTTTTTAAAATAGCACAAGGATTTAAAATAATTTTTGCTTTTGTATTCATTTATCCCTCAATTTTGTTCATTAAAGAGTTTCCTTTTTCCTCAGTTTAAAAATTCAAATAATATCCTATAACTATCCCAAAAGGCTTCTGGTTGTAGCATTCGATTCTATGTGAGTCTAATCATTCCTTCATTATTGTATTTATTGTACACCTATTATGTGCTAGGAACTACTGGAAGTCCAGAGGACTTATTTTTTGTTTTTTGCTTTGTTTTGTTTTTGTACCAAGGATCAAACTCAGGACCTTGCACTTACGAGGCAAAGAGCAGAACCACTAAGCTTAATCCCTGGCTGATACACCTTTAAGTCCAATTTGGTACCTTTGTCTCAGAACTGATTTAATAGAGACACACACACGTTCCACATACAGCAAAGACAACAGTAGCAATGAGTGAGATGACACAGGGCACTAAGGGAATATAAAATGAAACTTGACAGTAAGGTCAGGGAAATATCTCTAGAAAGAACAAGGTAATTAGCAGGACTATTGGAAGGGGATCGCCAGGCAGTTTTGTCTCAAACAACATCCTTGGCTCCATACTCCCCAAACTAGGCTTATTATTGCCACATCTTTATTTTTTAATTTTTTTAAGCTTTAATTGAGTTTATTGGTACATTTTAGGGATACAGTACAGTTACATT
>NW_022947215.1:0-210 GCF_012274545.1 Fukomys damarensis | reverse complement strand
CAGCATTCAGATGTGTGGCTCTTTCACTTTGGGCAAATGACCATTCATGTGGGGTCCTACAATAAATTTTAGCAGAAGCAGGGAAACCTGAGGAAGACAAAGCTACCTGTGGCTGAGTCCCTCGCCTGGGATATACTGTACTGCTCGAGTTGGTCATAGGAACTGCAGAAGGGCCTTCTAAAAAGATGAAGCTTCAATAGAGCTCAATGA
>NW_022947214.1:0-229 GCF_012274545.1 Fukomys damarensis | reverse complement strand
GATATCGCTGTGGAGGCCAGCCGCCTGGCAAAAAAGGTACCACTCTTGATAATGCTCAATGAAGAGCTTTATCTTAACGTTCATACCACGAGTACATGCTGTTTGACACCATGGTAAAAGTTCAAGAGCAAAAATGTCAACACCCAAAATTTTTTTACTGGTGTCACTGTGTATTCAATCTAGGGCCTTCATACTCAACTACATACCCAGAATTTTATCTTTTAAACTT
>NW_022947213.1:0-379 GCF_012274545.1 Fukomys damarensis | reverse complement strand
ATTACCAGCACAGTAGTAACTAGAGGTTCGTAACGTAAATGGGTAGACCAAAACTAACATGGTGCAGTAAGAAATGTAGTGAGACACACAGCATAATGTCTTTCAAACATGTGTGAAAATAAATCCTCTATTCCAAGATGACTGCTTATCAAGGACACTGGCTTAACTCTGCGGGGAAAGGAGCATTGGAATGGAAGACACAATGAAAGGAAAGAGAATTGCCTTGCTCCAGCGCCTGTTCACAGTATATCTAGAGCTGCGCTGAGCTTTCATCACTGAGGCCCCCGAAACAAGGCCTCCTCTGAGTGACACTTGGACTTGGGCTGAAATCCCCTCTCTCTCCTCAGAGCACCCTGGGATAGACAGGCCTCCTCTGCTT
>NW_022947212.1:0-959 GCF_012274545.1 Fukomys damarensis | reverse complement strand
AAAAAAAATCACTACCACCATCCTTTATTAAAAAACAACAGAATTTTTTCCTGAGGTGGGATGGTAGAGTAAGGCCCAAAATTGGCAATAAAAATCTTCAGAGAAAAATCCTGGCATCAATCTAATGAATAAGTATAGCCAAGAAGAGTAAAAAGCATTTCTTGCCAACATTCTGTGTGAAAACATAAGTAAGCATGATGATACTTGTTCAAAAAGTCATCTGAAACATATTTTTTAGTTCCAATTAGCAGAAAATTCCTGCAGATTCAAAATCTCCACAAGTTACTTTTTTTCCCCAGGATCTGCTTGAGGATTTATTCACTTTTTGGATAGGTTTTCACAGATCTCAAGTTTCTACCTAAAAGTGCTGTTACTATCAAAGTGCAACAGAAAAACTGTATTTTCTAGTCTACTACATTGAAATGGCTGCACTCAGCTGACAATAAAAATAAGTAATAATCCCAGGGCATCTTTCAGATATGCAGATTAAAAAGTTCTTCTGAGCAGTTTAGGAATAACGCCGATAAACAAGAGCAAGCAAAGGGGAGTAGAATGCATCTCAGACTATGCTCAGAGGAGAGGACGTGTGAGACACACTCAGGGAAAATAAATGTACACAGTCTAGAAGATGAACTTCAAGGAAGGAATTTGATCATAACCTATAAATACCACCAAGCTAACACCATAAATATTTTTTTCTTTTTATTGAGTTTATTGGTACATTTTAGGTATTCAGTACAGTTACATTCATCATTGGGATCTTGTCCCTTTACATGACAGGTCTTGGTTCTCATTTTTTCCCCTTGTCCCTGCCCTCGCTTCACCCTCTCCTCCCCTCCCCACACACCATACACCATAAATAATTAAAGAAAGAAGCTTTATTATCTCTGTAGTATGTCTAAAAATTAAATTTCAGATATACCTCTGCCTTCTTTTTATCTTGGGATCAAAATATTTGT
>NW_022947211.1:2216-2671 GCF_012274545.1 Fukomys damarensis | reverse complement strand
ACATTTGTGGTGTGCCAGAGTTGATGCTTCTTCTGCCCCTGGAAGCAGGAGTGAAACCAAAGCGGACGGGCACTGCTAGGCCTGTGCAGCACATCTTGTAGTGGGCACCGTCGAGGCGGTGTTCGGGCGGCGGAAGTGAGTGTTCACGCCTGGGAGCGGCCAGTGCCTTGGGCAAGGTGAGTGTTCGGTGTGGGTGTGGCACGTGGAGGACAGGGGCCTGCTGGGGTGTCCGCTCGGACGTCCTGAGGAGGACCGTGGGGAGGAGTTGGAGGACTTGCACTGTGTAGTCCCGTGGAGCCTGGGCGCCGCTTTCCAGTGGGGACCTGCAGCACACGGGTGCTCGTGGTGAGGAGGCGGCTGTGGCTCAGCAGAGTGACTGAGGTGAGACTAACGGTCGAGTAGACCCTGCAGACGCGGGCCGGCCTTGGACTTACGTGCCTGGTCGTGGTCTCCCA
>NW_022947211.1:0-773 GCF_012274545.1 Fukomys damarensis | reverse complement strand
GCCCACGTCCCACCCTTGTGGATGCTGTGGTGGCACAGACAGGGTGTCCTCGGGACGCACACTCAGTCCGACTCCTTCGGGGAGGCTCCCCCGTCCTGGAGAACGACCTACAGACCCGGATACCTCCCCACACAGCCGAGGGGCCAGTGTGCCCGAGAGGGTCAGAGTGGCAGAGGTCAGCAGGAAGCACCCCATGTGCCACCACACCAGTGGCTCCCGAGACACTGGAAACCCCAAAGGAGACTTTGCTGCCAGCGGGCACCGGGGCCTCGGCGCCAGGCCTCAAGACCTGCAGACTTCCGAACAGGAGGAAAGAGCGGGAACAAGGCCCAGACCCCTTCTCTCTCCTCCTCCTCCTGCTCCTCTGCTGCTCGGGCTCCTTCCCCGAATTTCTCCCCTAGGGTGCGGCTGCGGCCCAGCTCCTGAGGCTGCTACGGAGGTGGACAGAGGAGGACAGCTATGCCGCGCATATGTCCAGCGCCCAGTGTCTCTCCTGCCCTGGTCCTCCTCACCCAGGAAGGCAGAATCCTTGACCAGAAGTTACGCCCCCGTGAGGACCCGTGGAAGGGAAGCAGCAGACGCAGCAGCAGCAGGAGCCACCGACATCTGCATGGCTCTGCTGCCAGAATCAACCGGACAGAGCCGGGAAGTCTGAAAATCTGGTTGCGCATGTGAAAAGAAATAGAAAGTTAAGACCAAAACATCACACCGTTGGGTTTAGAACTGAAATAGTAGCCTAGCAGAAGGAAACTCTTGTGAGGGAAAAAGACCAC
>NW_022947210.1:0-899 GCF_012274545.1 Fukomys damarensis | reverse complement strand
CCTCCATCTTGTGGGGTTGTGGAGTGGAAATGGCAGCCTGGAAAAAGCCTTCCCTTTTCCCATACTTCACACACTTTCCTCTTCGGAGGCCTAAGGACACCTCAGCCCTATAGTTCAGTACGTTTCAGCTTCTTGGTGATCTGGGAGACCTCTCACCAGGTGCCAGTGTTGACCTTACTCTTAAGGGAGAACAGGTTCTTTCAAGGTCTTCAGTGGTTACTCCAGCTCTTTGATGCTTCAGTTATCTCGTGAGCTCTCCCCTTAGTCATAGACTGAAGCCCAGTACCTTCCTGGTACCCAGATGCCTATCAGCCTCTGCAACTGATAGGGACAGGAACAGTAGTAGGTCATGTGGATTTGGTAGGAGGAGGGAGACAGGTACCAGGTTGCTCTGATCCCAGACTCCCGCTTCTTGTGGAAATTTTTTAAAAAGTCCAAGCTTTAAAAAAAAGTCCATTCTGCACAAAAGAGGTACGGAATGGGAACAGAGATTTAAGCCAAACAAGAAAATGTGTGCACCCATTTCAGATGTTAACTTATTCATGGAAACAAAATGAAAAACTTCATCTTAGAGAACTGTGGCAAGTTTGAGATATCCTGTGTTTCTAGCACTGTATTAAACAAACTATTACTTAGTACTCACTGATTAGTGACTTCTAGTATTCTTGTGCTAGTCAGCTTTTTGTTGTGATAAAAATACCTGAGAAGAGCAATTAATAGGAAGAAAGGCTTAACTTGGCTAATAGTCTCAGAGGTTTTTAGTCCCTGGTCAACTGTCTTCTTTGCTTTTAGGCCTGTTGTGAGACAGAGACACCATGGTGGAAAGGCACAGTGGAGCAGAGCTGCTCAACACATGGCAGCCAAGAAGGAAGAGAGAGGTTTGGGGGGGGAGGGGGGAG
>NW_022947209.1:0-1628 GCF_012274545.1 Fukomys damarensis | reverse complement strand
GAGTTAGAACCAATCAATGCTTAAAAGATATGTAGCCATGATTTACCCTGATCTAATATTTAAAATTACAAAAACAAAAAGGAGGAACTGATGGAGACCATCCTGAGTGAGCTACAAATCCATAAATTGGCTCTTCATATTAAAAGTCTGACTGCCTATTAGACTTCAGTGGATTGCCTGACAAGCCAGCACTTGGTGTGTGGGTACAGAACAACTGCCCACACCACTGGTTCCAGCAGAGGTCTCAGTGATCCCTGATGCTGTAACATCTTGGATGGCAAGACAATAGGGGGGGTAAGGGGTGCATGACACATACAGAAAACTCCTCGAGAGGCAAAAATTAATCCATGGGAAGAAACAACTTTCCCATTAATCAATGATCTATTCCTACTGTCATATCTTGTTCCCTTGATGCTTGTATCAGTGCTCTCCATTTAACTCCACTGGTCACTGCACTGCCCTTTACCCCTTCTAGAAGCTGCATGTTCAAAAAATAGTGGCAAGCTCCAGGAGACAGTGTCTCAGCCATGGAACAGCTGTGACTGTCCTGGGCCACCATTTGTGCATCAAGATCTTGTCTTGTCTTTTTATTATCCTATTGCCGTACCCTTGATCAGATAATTGGGAGTTTGCACAGCTTCCAATAAATGTACACATATGAAAATTCAAAATATGAGGAGTTCCTAATCTGTAGTAGTTTTGCAAGTTTTGGATAAATTGATATTTGTAATATATTTATTACAGTGACTCGCATAATACACAAATATTGGTCAGTGAAGAAATAAAATGTTGTCTTTGGATAAATTTGTTAAAGTAAAATTATAGGTCAAAATGAGTTTAAGACTACTGATATGCAATGAATCAGTGCTGTCCATAGAGATTGTTTCAGTTTGCAACATTAGCTTGTATTATGATGCATAAATTAGGGTACTCTTCCCTACTTGTTTTGCCTCACTCAGTGTTACAATTCTAAATGTTATTGAAACTGGTATATTTCTAAATTGTGTGGCTTTGATCATTTTTGAAGTTTTCATAAAGCTGATTAATGGTTTACATTTAAGTGCTACTGGTATTTTCCTGGAATATAGTCTAACATAAAGCTTTCTCAATTTCACACTGGTATATTCAGTCTTATTTTATGGTTGTGATTTAAAAGGATAATTCCATGAGAACATATTTCACATTGTCCACACTATGTTTTAAAATTTGTATTTGACTTATATTGTGGTGTTATTTTTGCCAGGAAGATCACTATATCATGTGAATCCAGGTGTAGCAATATATTCTTATAGTGTCTAGGCTTTACAACATACTCAAAGGAGGATAAATTGTATACTATTTAATTATTGAATGATTTCTATTTATTCTAAAGTTTTTGTATGGTTTATTTTAATTTTAATCGATAAAAATAAACATGGTACATATTAATGGGTCTTTGTGTGATATTTTGATACAGGTTTACACTGTACAGTGCTTAAATCAGGTTAAATATATCTATATTCTCAAATTTACCAATTCTTTATTACTAAATATTCAAAATCCTATCTCCTACTCTTTGAAAACATGCAGTACATTATTGGTATCTATACTCACCTAGAGTTAATTAAAATAGATGCTTTCATGTGGAT
>NW_022947208.1:0-280 GCF_012274545.1 Fukomys damarensis | reverse complement strand
CAGCCAGACCCGGCCTCTAACAGTACACTCAGCTGCTCACAGCAGATCGAGCCACAGATGACTACAGCACCCTCCAAACAACCCTCCAAAATCCCCGCCTTTGTGCGCATGTGAGTTTGGAGGGAGATTCGCGATCGGAACCACGCAGCCTCTGAACGTACCAAGAAGGGATCCACTGCTGAACTGCTGGAGGCTGGGAGACAGAGACTTCCAGGGGCCTGCTCTGGCCAGGGCGGGTGATGGACAGATTGTCTTCCAAGGCACAGGCATCCGGTAGCCG
>NW_022947207.1:0-203 GCF_012274545.1 Fukomys damarensis | reverse complement strand
CCCCCGGCCATGGGTTCAACCTCAGCACTGAATAAACACAAGAAACTAGATGCAGACATTAGGCAGTTTCAAAATGTGGCTGTCCCGTATTTAAAATAAAATCAGCAACTGTCATTTCACATAGGAAAGGATACATTTTTCCAAAATAAAAATGGTAAAAAACTAACAAACAAACAAACCCAACTTACATTTCCGTACAGTTG
>NW_022947206.1:0-215 GCF_012274545.1 Fukomys damarensis | reverse complement strand
CAGGGATCCACTAGACAATGCTTTACACCTGAGGTAGGATAGAAGAAATAGAGACAGATAGAATGGAGACAAGGAGGGCCGGGCATGGTGGCACACGTCTGTAATCCTAGCGCTCAGAACACTGACGCAGGAGGATCGCTGTGAGTTTGAGACAGCCTGGGCTACACAGTGAGATCCAGGGCAGTCTGAACTACAGTGAGACCCTGTCTCAAAAA
>NW_022947205.1:0-218 GCF_012274545.1 Fukomys damarensis | reverse complement strand
TCTATAGGGTGAGAGAAGAAAGAAGTCAGAGAAGTAAAGAAACTTTCATTCTGAGCTCCATAACAATACTTGCGTATTTGAGTCTCTCTGCCTTCCACATTATCCACACACATATGAGTTTTCAAGTATATATTAGTCATATTACATATTCTCAGGAACTCAAACATAGAGTTGAACTGAGTTGTATCACTCCAGATGTATTCTGAAATCTTACCAAT
>NW_022947204.1:0-325 GCF_012274545.1 Fukomys damarensis | reverse complement strand
CCAGTTTATATTTGTATTGGATTTAATCAGATGAAACATGATAAAATTCAGTGTATCTAGCATTTTGTTGTTTTGTTATTTTTTATGGGTTTTTTGGTGGTAGTGGGGCTCAAACCCAGGACTGTGCACATGGGGCAAGTGTTGTACTACTGAGCTACATCCCTAGTCCCTTTTATTTTAAGATACTCTCACTAAGCTACCCAGCCTGACCTCAAGCTTTGAATCCTCCTGCTTCATCTTCCCAAGTAGCTGAGATTAGAAATTTGTGCCACCGTGCTTGGTTTGTGCCTGGCCACTTCTACATAAAAAGTCCATTAGCACTGCT
>NW_022947203.1:0-274 GCF_012274545.1 Fukomys damarensis | reverse complement strand
GTAAACAGCTTCTTTCGCTCCTTTGCTCTTTGAAATCAAATCGTTTAGTTTTCTGAATATAAAAAAGTCCATAGAGAAAGGTGTTGCAACCCTGTGAGTTTACCAGTGAAGTCCACAACTTCTATGGTGTACAACATTATACATTTTTGTTTGTAGGTCTCTGACTTGCAGACATTGAAACATTGCTGTGAGGAGCTTCTACCTGAAAAGACCTTCAGGCCTAAGAGAGTGCCTAGCTGCTCTGAATACAAACAACCATCCAGAACACTGTATA
>NW_022947202.1:0-452 GCF_012274545.1 Fukomys damarensis | reverse complement strand
GGCCAGCAGCCTCCAAGGCCTCCTCAGCTTCTGAGCCCAGCAGGGGCTGACCCGGTGGGGGCACGGGCCCCAAGGCAGCCCCACAGCCCCGGCAGCCGTGCAAATGATGCAGGACAGGCCATGCTGCACTGGGTGACAGGCCTCAAAGCGGCACCCGGTCCATCTTGGCCTCGGCAAAGCTGCCAGACAGCAGGGCCCGGAAGAAAGGGGAGGCAGTTGCTGAAGCTGCTCGCCGAGCAGGGAGCTGGAGGCCCAAGTCCAGTAGGAAATACAGGTCAGGAGCTGGGACGGGGGCCGGAGCCAGCAGAGATTCATAGAGGCAAGGGGAGGGAGGGCCCCCCTCCGTGGGGACTGCAGGTGGAAAGGCTGGGCTCACAGTGGGTGACACCAGGCCTTGGAGGCAGAAGAGGGAGTCTGCAGCAAAGAAGAGGAAGAGTGGGTGTGGAGCCGGC
>NW_022947201.1:0-202 GCF_012274545.1 Fukomys damarensis | reverse complement strand
GAACAGCAGTAATTCTTATTTTTGCTTCTACAACAAAGGGCTCTACAATTTCATTTTATACCCATAACTTATATAGCAAGCCATGATAAATAGTCATGTTTAGTTGTGTGTCTGTACATGGGCATATAAGGTGTGAATGTGTAAGTCTCTGCACACATATATGTATATCCTCCTCTGTGTGTGTGTACACAAATATATCTTT
>NW_022947200.1:0-238 GCF_012274545.1 Fukomys damarensis | reverse complement strand
TTACACTGAAGCCACTGGGTATTTCAGAACTCTCTCCCTATCTTAGTGTCTGCTATTTTGTAATCATACTTATACCTGCAGTGTCCTTTTCAGCAGCCCCCTGGTGAATGTCGGACTGAAAAATCAAGGGAGGGAAATCTTGGGGGATACCCTTGTATCACTTCTCTGTCATTCTCATCTTCTTCCATCTTACAACCACTTGCTTACATTCTCAGAGAAAAGCTTTTATCAGTCAGAG
>NW_022947199.1:0-311 GCF_012274545.1 Fukomys damarensis | reverse complement strand
GGGGAAGAATTCTACCGTCCTATAATTAGGCTCCAGTCTTCTGGTAAGACTGTTCTTAGTCTGCACTTCTCGTTATTTTGTTTCTCCTTAAGGTGATACAGGACGGACAGAAGGGATTAGAGTTAGATAAATACCTGCCTTTAGGTAGGTTGGGCTCTGATAAAATACCAGCAGTCTAAGCTTATTAAAATAGTTTTGCCCCCTCCCCTGAGGACACCATATCCTTTTGATAAGAAAAGAGTGCTTTGTTATATTTCACAGTGGGTTCTTTCTCCCTAGTCCAGCCAGAAGAGAAAATAATTTTTTTTTTT
>NW_022947198.1:0-1247 GCF_012274545.1 Fukomys damarensis | reverse complement strand
TAAAGTGAGTAAACAATGGGAGAATGGGAGAGGATAAAGAAAGTAAAAGAAGATAAAGAAGTAACACAGGTGAAAAGGAGAGACGTTAAAATCCACAAAGCACTTTCAGAAGGAAACCGAAAAGCCTCACTAAGACATCAGTTTATTTTATTTTTTAAAATTGAGTTTATTGGTACTTTTTAGGTATACAGGACAGTTACATTCATCATTGGGAACTTCTGCCTTTACATGACAGGTCTTGGTTCTCATTTTTCCCCCCACCCCTGCCCTTCCTTCACCCCCTCCTCCCTTCCCTATTTACACAAACGTTGTTTCAATTTTTTAACCTGAGACTTGATAGATATGAATACATCTCAAAATGTTTTAGTTTCCCCCTACTTTTCTGGAACTCTATTGTTGAAATTTTAAACAGAAACATGTTTGTTTTATGAAATGTTCCAATCAAGTCCAAAGTACTAGGTTTGTTTGTTTGTTTGTTTTTTTTTTGTACCAGGAATCATACGCAGGATCTTCCACTTGCCAGCCAGGCACAGCAACACTGAGCTACATCCCCAGCCCAAGACCAAAACTATTAATTCATTTAATTCTGTATTTCTACATGTCCCCATATGATAAGCCAATAAAAAAGCAAAATCAGGCACCACTTTTATTGTTAAATTAAGACTCAAATGCTACTGTTAAGGAGTAAATAGTAGTAGACATGATTAAATTTCTAGTACCTCACTTTCTCACTGAATTACTTTCTAAATAAAAATTAGCCACTTTCCCCTTCTGTCTGGTCAAATTCCCACCTTCATTTGTATGTGACTACATGGATATAGTTTTGAACACACAATGGGCACACAGATTCCCCTCTTTTACATGTGTGTTTCTATTGGTTTGTGGTGGAGACAATGCATGAAGTACGTGAGTCAATAAAACGCCCTCTAAAAGTTTCTTAATAAGCAGGAACAAAAATAACACATGGTTCAAAATAGCTTTTTGTTCACATATTATACTTCCGGAGACATTTCCACGTCACAGGACAGTAGCCTCGGAAGTGTAAGCGTGTCGCTTTAGGGCACAACTTCCGCCTGAGCCTTCAAATGAGATTCAGTAGATGAAGATGACGTGACATTCACGATTGTAGGTCCCTGTGTCTCCTCCAAAGTCAAAGTCAAAATGCTAAAGACAATTTTGCCTGGGCAATAACTTTCTTGAATGCACCCTTGACCTCCTTGTTCCTCAGGCTGTAGACCAGTGGGTTC
>NW_022947197.1:0-868 GCF_012274545.1 Fukomys damarensis | reverse complement strand
ATACTTCACAGAACTTGAAAAAACTAATCCAAAACTGCATTTGGAATAAGATGAGATCTAGAACAGCAAAAGCAACTCGAGGCAACAAAGACAATGTAGAGGGTATCACAATCCCCAACTTGAAACTGCAAAGCTACTGTGATAAAAGTACCACGGTGCTGGCAAAGAAACACACTTGAGGACCAGTGGCATAAATTAGAAGATGCATAAAAAGTTCGGGACTCACTCAGCTACCTCATCTTCAACAAAGGAGGAAACACCCTGACTGGAGGAAAGGTAGCCCCTTTCATGAATGGTGCTATCCTGGATAAACTAGGTTTCAGTTTGCCAAAGATTAAAACTAGACCTGTATCTCGGCATACACTAAATTTAAATCAAAATGTGTTAAAGATCTACATATTAAAACAGAAATACCAAGCTGCCCTTAGAGAGCTTAGGTAGAACTCTTAAAGACATTGGCATAGGAAAGGATTTCATGAACAAACTTCAGTTCCACATGAACTAGCACAAAGAATCAAAAAAGCAGGATCTCTTCTTACTAAAAAGCTTCTGCACAGCAAGATAAACCACCTGCAGCACAAAGAAACAATTCACAATGTGGGAAAAAAGTTTTACAAGCTATTCCTCAGACAAAGGTCTACTATTTAGAATATATAAAGAACTTACAAAAATCAGACCTCCCAAATTTAAAGATACAATCTGAAAACAGGCATCTGCAATGAACAGACATTTCTCAGACAAAGACATAGCCAACAAACATATGAAAACAAATTTTCCACATACCTGATCAATTGAGAAATGTAAATGAAAACCATGCTGATATTCTACCTCACCCCAGAAAAAATGGCTGCTATCATGAAATCAAGCA
>NW_022947196.1:0-253 GCF_012274545.1 Fukomys damarensis | reverse complement strand
CACTGTAATATTGTTGTAAGTCACTCAGTATCATATACCTTCAAGAACTTTTCTTTCTTCAATCTGAAAACTTATGTTCCACTTTGAAATTCGTTCTCCATTCTCACAGCATTACACTGGAAATTTTAAGCCGTGAAATCATCATACTAACATAACCAAAATGCTAGATGTTGTGACATTTACTGTTCTTCTGTAGTCTCCCCACAGTACTTACATTTACTTTGTTCCTCAGGCTGTGAAGGGATTCAACACA
>NW_022947195.1:0-1046 GCF_012274545.1 Fukomys damarensis | reverse complement strand
GTTTTTACTCACCTGGCAACTACTGGATACTTCCATAAATTGAATCATCCTGTGTTAAAGCCAAGGAGAAAACCCCATGACCAGCACCTCTGCTCAAATATTTAGAAAATTTCTTTTATTTGTTTTATATAGTTGGGTATACTAGCATTTGGTGCATATATAAATTATGACTGTCATCTCTTCCTTCTTTCTTTGTCTTCCTTCTTCTTTATCTCTCTCAATTAATCTTGGTTTGAAATCCACTTTGTCTGCAAATAGAATAGTTACTCCTGCTTTTTTCCAAGTTCCTGCTACATGGAATATTGTCTTCCATCCTTTGACTTTCAGTCTATGAGTTTCTTTTTTAATTAAGTGTGTTTCCTATGTGTAGCATTTTGTTAGATCTTGCTTCTTAACCCATTCTGCTAGTCTATTTTTTTGACAGGTAAATTGAGACCATTATCATTGATGGTTATAACTGATATGTATTGACCTATCCTTGTCATGATCTTTTCCTATTGTTGGATTTCTCCCCTTTGCAATTAATTTCTTGCCTTGCCTGATGGATGCGTTCTGTTGGGCTTCCTGGAGTTATAACCCTCATGGTCTTTTCCTAGGATATTGTTTAAAATTTTTTGGAATGCTGGTTTGGTATTCATGAATTTCCTCAGATGTTCTTTGTCATGAAAATATCTCATTTTTCCATCTTGACTTCAAGTCAAGGAAAGCATAGGGTGAAATGTTTGAAGCCACAAAAGAAAACAACCTTCAACCCAGATTGAAGTATCACAAAACTATCTTTTAAAAATGATGGAGAAATAAGACACTTTCATGACAAAGAACATCTGAGGAATTTCATGAATACCAAATCAGCACTCCAAACAACTTTAAACAATATCCTAGGTAAGACAATGAGGGTTTCAACTCCATGAAGCCCAACAGAATGAATCCATCAGGCAAGGCAAGATATTAATTGCAAAGAAAAATCCAATAACAGGAAAAGATCATGACAAGGATAAGTCAATACATATCAGTTGTAACCATCAATGTTAATGGTCTCAATTCAC
>NW_022947194.1:0-447 GCF_012274545.1 Fukomys damarensis | reverse complement strand
GAATAATCTGCAATAATACAGAAGATCCTAATAAGATTACTGACATTGTGAAATGGGAAGAAAAGTGCTAAAGGTGTAGGGAAAGTAGGAAGGATAGGGGAAAGGTAATAAGGGAAAAATAGGAGAAAATACAAAAATGGAAATAAAGTGTTTGTAAATGGGGAGGGAAGGAGGGGATGAAAGGAGGGCAGGGAGAAGGGGATAAAATGAGAACTAAGACCAACTGTCATGCAAAGGTACAAGATCCCAAAAATGAATGTAACTGTACTGTGTACCTAATATGTACCAAGAAACTCAATAGAAGAAAATATATGCATATTGCATTTTAAATCTTTGCTGTTTAGCTAAGAGATTTAGTGTAAAAGCACTTTGATTATGATTTTTAGCACAGCTCATAGCCTATTCATTTAGCATGTAAATGGGGGTCTGATGTCCCCACATTTTATC
>NW_022947193.1:0-281 GCF_012274545.1 Fukomys damarensis | reverse complement strand
GTGAAGAGCTTTTTTAGGTCATTTGCATTTTCTCCTGCTTTTTCATGAATTCCTATCAGTCTTGTGTTATTTTTCTTTGCATTGTCTAGAAGTTGTTGGGTTGATTTCTCATGATCCCTTTCTGTTTTTGAGAGAGCTCTTTTTTCACAGTGACTGACTGCTATCCTATCTTCGCAATCTTTTATTCTGTTACGTACACTTTCAATAGAGTTTTTAATCTGGATATCTGTTTTAATCTGTTTTATGGATTCCATTTCTTTCCTCTGTTGGGCATTCATTGT
>NW_022947192.1:0-278 GCF_012274545.1 Fukomys damarensis | reverse complement strand
AAACAGATACTTTCTGAATAAATCCATTATTACTGATGACCATTGTTGTTTAAAAAGCAGTTTGTAATTTAAACTGTGCTCTCCCTTATATAAAATAGCATACAGCTGCCCTGTGAGGTAAGTGAGTTCAGTGTCCTCATTTCACAGAGGAGGAAGCAGACTCTCCTAGGTAAAGTGTTTGACTCTTTATCATACAGCTAGTGAGGGGTAAAAAGAGTAAGGCCTATTGACACATTAGCTTTGATGTTCTCCCTCTAGCATGCCTTCGTCCTTTACTT
>NW_022947191.1:0-512 GCF_012274545.1 Fukomys damarensis | reverse complement strand
TGATAGAAGTTAGTCTAGAGCACCACAGTGGGATATTCTATAACATTCCTAGAGTGGGAGCTTGCTATAGAGAGTAATAATAGTCACAACAACAGTAATAAGAGATTATAAATTATGCAGAAGGGTTTGTCTCTCCGTATTCTTGTTCTAAAGAGAATTGCTTGTAATTCTTCTTTGTCAATGTGACTAAGTTTCATAATTTTCAGAAAAAGCAAACATTTGTTTAAAAAGAAGAATGTTACGTATTGTATGAAGCAATTTACCTCCCATGCTGTTCACGTTACGAAGTGTTGGGAGTGAACAGCACTCCAGCACGTGTTGGGAGGTAACTTCCACATCATGGACAGCGACTGTCCCCATGGACGAGACTAGGACTGAGGAGGGCAGTGGGAAATGGAGAAGGACTTCCAGTTTTTCTCCCTTTACTCTGGTATTATTGATGTTTTTCACTGAGTGCTCTAATTTCTTAAAACAAATAGACAGCTTGTAAAAAATACTAACAGTGAAAGTGT
>NW_022947190.1:0-342 GCF_012274545.1 Fukomys damarensis | reverse complement strand
GGACATGACCACCGAATACAACAAAGGATTGCAGATCGCTACGTAACGATCGTAGGCCATGGAGCCCAAAAGAAAACATTTGCTGCCCACCAAGCCAACA
Source organism: Fukomys damarensis (assembly GCF_012274545.1). Lineage (NCBI taxonomy): Eukaryota > Metazoa > Chordata > Mammalia > Rodentia > Bathyergidae > Fukomys > Fukomys damarensis. The sequence continues at coordinate 242 of NW_022947190.1, read as the reverse complement.
AAAACGTGCATCTGAACAAAGCAGCCCACAAAAGGGATGTACTTCTGCTTGGATTATAGATTGGCCAGGGCTTTGGGTGCTACGGTGGAAGAACAGATGACGTCAATGAATGCTAAGTTGTTAAGGAAAAAATAAATAGGTGTGTGGAGCCGAGAATCAGTCCTGATTAGCAAGATGCTTCCCAGGTTCCCCAAGACGGTGAAGAGATAAATGAACAGGAACACCAGGAAGAGGCAGACTCA
>NW_022947189.1:596-3440 GCF_012274545.1 Fukomys damarensis | reverse complement strand
AATTTGAAATAATTTGAAATAATTGATTTATATTGAAATACACCTTATATAATTTTAATTAAACGTAAAAATTTCTTTTATAAGAAATAAGATAAACATCTATATTATAACATATAATTTATAGGTTTATGATTTAAAGTAAATTTTAATATATCTATTGTATATAAATATGTAGTAGTATATTTATACAAGAAACCTCCTTTTGGTTCATGTTTCTCAATTATTTTTTTCATATTATTTCATATTTTTCTGCTATTAGAAAAAAGATATGAGTGAGGGATTGTATGACTGTCTTTGAGATAGTTTAGAAAGGAATTATCCAATATGTTCACTAATAGCAACTATTTCAACTATTTCTATATTATTAGGTTTATTTATTTATTTATTTTTTTGGTTCCAGGGATGAAATTGCCCTTGCATTTGCGAAGTAGGCAGCAGAACCACTGAGCCAAACCCTAGCCCTAATTGGCTTAATATTGATCAGTAAATATGCCTCAAGTAGCCAGTTGGTTAAATATTTGTGCTGTTCTTAATATGTCCTTATATTCATTGAAACATATGATCTGGGGAATTCTCTCTTTTTTTCTTTTCAACTTCCCCTCATACTTATTTATTTACTTTTATTAGTACACGCGTGTGGCACTAATGTTTACTTTTCTCATGTGGAGTTGGCACTTGTTCATAACCCAGCTTCATTCCTTTTTTCTTCTCCTTCTCTAACTTTCCCTCCCCCCTCCCTCTATCTCTGGATCCCTTCTTATTTAAGACTGACCTATCTTCCTTTTTCCTATTATCAATCTTTTATTTTGCTCTTTGCCTATAACTTGTTTCTCATATAAAAGTATGCAAGCAATATTTAGACTTGTGCATCTACTTCATTTCACTTAACATGTTCCTTAAGGTGCATCCGTTTTCCTGCGTGAGTGTATTTCTGTACTACCATGCCTTTAGCCTTTTCTAGACAATGCCTAGGTGTGGACTATTTGGGTCAAATGGAATTTTTGGTTTTTGAGGAACCACGGTCATTTCCATAGTGGTTGTATTAATTTATATTTTCACTAAAAATGCATAAGGATTCCTATTTTCCTGAAAGCACGCCAGCATTTGTGATTATTTAATTTCTTGATGATAGCCATTATTTCTGAGTTAAGATAAAATTTCCCAGGAACCACCTGTTTCGTTTATGAATAATAAGTGGTTTCACCAATCACATCACATAACTGCAGGGACCCATAAGAGCTGGTCTCTTAGGATTTCAGAGTTTTTACTGACTAGTAGGAGCTGTAGCCTGCTGGTTCCTGTCCTTTGCAACTAGAATTCTCTTCTTCGCTATAGACTATTAGCTACATATGGAGGAAAATACCTTTTTAAACATGTTTTGCTTGAAACTCTTTGGATCAGAATGATTCACACCTAACCCTTAATTTAAAATAAAAATTCTAAGATATTGATCCTTAATCTATGATTGGATGAAACATCTGGGTTGCCTGCACAAGAAGAAAATAGTAGAATTCCCAAAATCATTTCTTTTCGGGCTATGGAGTCTAAACTCTGCAGCATGACCCTGCATGGATTCTCCCTCTAATTATCATTTTGTCTGTCTAACATAGAATTTCTTATTATGGGAGGAAAAATCTGCATGTGGGACACTACTATTACTGTTTAGTACAAATATTTTTCATGGTAACACTTCTCTGACATGCGTATTAAGCTTATTTTTTGTTTTATAAACTTCCAGAAAAAATATTTGTTTTATTTGCTTCTTGTATGGAATTCTACAGATTAAGGTGCACTGAACTATTTAATGTGTTTGTGATTATTTAACTAATAGTTTATCATTGTAGTTCTTTGTTTGTTTGTTTGTTTTTAGTACTAGGGATGGAAATTGGGACCTTGCACTCGTGAGGCAGGTGGCTGAACCACTGAGCGAAACCCCCAGCCCTATCATCATAGTTCTTAAAGAAGATATGGTATCAAGTATTGAAAAATAATAGAATTAAGTGCACCCTTTTCTCGTATGAAATACCACAGTATATACCTGTATAAAAGTTTTGAAATCAATAAGTGTTTAACAATAAAGTATAATTGTAAAGAGCTTCAATAAGAAGGTTCATTAAAGAAAATTATGAATCATCATTTGAAATGTAGCAGTCTTGGAGTTAATTTTATAATAATAAAATTTAACTTTTTTATTCATTTGCACTTTCTACTTCTTCTATATAATACAATTGTTTCTATGGTGCCCCTGTCTTTGATGTGTCTTGCTATCCACCCATCTCTGTATGTCATGATTGGGCTTTGTAGAGTTCTTCGCAGTATGCATGTATTTTCGTTGAAAAAAATAGTTATTTAAACTAGATTTTAATAGTTTCTGCCTTTATTAGAATATAAGATATAATAACAGGAGTTACACTAATATTTTTGTTCTTTGCAGTGAGGACATTTTTCCTACTTCTATAGTGCAAAGTTGTAATGCCAATAATCCATATCCTAAAAGCAAATAGATAGAATAAAAGCAAATAAAACCCTCATTATCACCCTTGAAAGAGTTAAACATCTTTTTGTTCAAAGATACCGTGTGGATTTGTACATTTTAAATGCTTAGCTTTGGCACAGCAACTTTCTTATATAAAAGTCACTTTAGATGCCAGACTGGAACTATCGGATCAGGCAAACTGAAAGAGAAACAGGTTAATGTAAAAACAACATATAGTTGTGTAATTGCACTTTCCTACTTTCTAATCCTATAAAAAGGCCTACTATGTATACTCCTTGGTTCCTGTCATATTCAATTCTAGGATGCATTTGTTTACTCTTAAAACTAACACTTTGTTTGAGGGACAC
>NW_022947189.1:0-289 GCF_012274545.1 Fukomys damarensis | reverse complement strand
ACAATAGTCATTACATCAAGTCAAGGAGAATATGTTCCCTCAGAGTCCTCAAGTGCTCAGCCACTAAACTTACACGCCTGCTCATTTCATCACCCCAGGAAGCACTTTCTTTTTTCTCCCCTTCCTGTTTTTCTCCCCCTGCTCCCTTCGCCCTCTCACTTTTACTGCTTTTTTTTTTTAAATAATGACTACATGATTCACTTTAATTCTTTCTACAGATTCCCACGAGTATTTCCATAACTGCCTGCTCAGTGCTATGACACATTTCGCCATAAATTACTGTTCCAAA
>NW_022947188.1:0-245 GCF_012274545.1 Fukomys damarensis | reverse complement strand
TCTTGTCAGACTTGCTGGCTAAAAAGCTCACTTTGATGAGGCGGGAGACTGCTCCGTGTTTAGCGATCACTCTGACAGATGTGTGGAGAATATATTGGAAAGAAGGAGAAAGAAGACAGGCAGATTGGCTAGGAAACCTGGATTAGCTTACCTGAAAGAGATGAGCTATGTGAGCTTTTGAATTTTTTTTTTTTAAACAGGGTCTTGCAACATAGTTTAGACTGGCCTTGCACTCACTATTTATC
>NW_022947187.1:0-263 GCF_012274545.1 Fukomys damarensis | reverse complement strand
TGGATTAGAATAACCTTTTTTCCCCCTCTATATTTTTTCCTATTGTCTGTTTTTTTACTTTGCACTTTATTTATATGTTGAATGTCCATATAAGAGAACCTATGCAGTATTTATGCTTACATGCCTGATTTACTTCACTTAATATTATGGGCTCAAAGTGCACCCATTTTCCTATAAATGACTCAAGTTGGCCCTTCTTGGTGGCACAGTAGTACCCCATTGTGTATAAACACCACATTTTCTTCATTCATCTGTGGATAGGC
>NW_022947186.1:0-207 GCF_012274545.1 Fukomys damarensis | reverse complement strand
ACCAGCACTGCAAGGAATTCTAAACAATATCATAGAAAAGGACAATGAAGTTCACAATAACATGAGGCCCAACAGACCAAATCAAATACACAAGGCAAGAAACTGAAAGGAGATGGTGAAAAAGTAAAAAGAGTCAACAAAAGAACAATAACATGACAAGAATAAGTCAGAATATATCAGTTATAACCATCAATGTTAATGGCCTCA
>NW_022947185.1:0-229 GCF_012274545.1 Fukomys damarensis | reverse complement strand
AGTGGGGGATCTAAATACCCCACTTTCACAAATAGACAGATCATCTACACAGAAAATCAACAACAAAATACTAGAACTCAACCAAGCTTTTGAATGCATGGACTTAATAGACGTCTATAGAGTGTTCCACCCCACAAATTCAGAATATGCATTCTTTTTGGCTGCACATGGGTCATTCTCCAAGATAGATCTCATACTAGCTCACAGAACAGGTCTGAATAAATGCAAA
>NW_022947184.1:0-214 GCF_012274545.1 Fukomys damarensis | reverse complement strand
CAGTCCTCCGCCAAGCTCAGCGTGGACCGTGAGTCTGGGCCGGGCCTGCCGCACTCCCGCAGGTGGCACTTTTAGGCATTTCCATCCTGGCAGAGCAGCCACGAGCTTCAGGCTTCAGGGACTCAGAGAAGGGAGGAAGCCCAAGCGCCCTCTCACGGGAGACACTGATCCATCCCAGGATCGGGCCCAGTCTGCCGTGGAAAGGAAAACAGTG
>NW_022947183.1:0-273 GCF_012274545.1 Fukomys damarensis | reverse complement strand
TCGATTTTACTTTCCCTGGGTAGCAGAATGTCTTTGGTACAGCTTTAGATTATGCCCTTCAGGTGAAGGGCATAACAGGACTTCCCTTAATAGACATGAGAGAGAGGAAGAGAGAGATTGGACACAGCTGATAATCTGTGCCATCCTGTGTGCTCTGGAAGGTCTAGGTTGGAAGGTGGCACCTCCACTGATGACTCCTCAATGAGAGTAGATGAGTTAGAAATGGAACCAGACAGGGTGGAATTGAAGGGGAATTTTGAAGTCCATTTTAGG
>NW_022947182.1:0-257 GCF_012274545.1 Fukomys damarensis | reverse complement strand
TTTGTATTACATAGTGATATACCTACTCTTGTCATTTGTTTGCTTCATATTTGTATGGTAAATCTTTCATCCATACTTTTGCTTTTACTGTGCCATTGAATGGAAAGTATCTTGTACATACCATATGATTTAGTCTTATATTTGTTTTGAACACCATCAATGTCTCTTCAGTTGCATATTTAGATTATTTGTATTTAAGACTCATAATAATATGCTAGCTCTTAAGGTTGCCATTTTGTTATGTGCTTTCTGCCTGT
>NW_022947181.1:0-212 GCF_012274545.1 Fukomys damarensis | reverse complement strand
TTGGGGCCTTGGCACTTATGTCCTGGGGCAGGGTGGGGACTAAGCAGCCATTCTAGTTGTTCCATGGACTGGCAGCCTGGGTGTGGCATGGAGGGTGTCTGGGCAGCAGCAGGGTGTATGTGTGGTGTGCAGGGATGCTCTGGGCACCAGACTGTCCCAGGCAGAGGGACCACAGGTGCAGAAGAAAACAGGGATGAGAGGCAATGACAGCA
>NW_022947180.1:0-444 GCF_012274545.1 Fukomys damarensis | reverse complement strand
TTTTTTTAATTAGAGAATACTTTATGATTTTCTGTAATCAAACCCACATAGATATGACCTTACATATCTAGTACAATACGTTACCCCTGTACAAATGGGAAAAAAATAAAAATAAAAATAAATTAACATTTCTAGACCAATACAGCTGTCCATTTCTGTACAATGCCACCTCAGCACAGTAAATTGGAATAACTTTTTCCAAAGTTGACAGCACCATTAAAGTTTCCCAAAATGTAAAGAAAAATACTAGTTTTCTTTTTCTGAGAGTAAATCACCTCCTTTCTCATGCCTTACATGCATACAGAATGCAAGAGTTCTGAGGTCAGGGAGGCTTCCACCCAGATAAAAGAAGAAGGCCCAGGAGGCCAGGCAGTGTACCTCTGACAGGGCAGTGTGTGAAGCTGTGATTGAAAAGTTGAATGTGCAATGGAGACCCCAGAAGGT
>NW_022947179.1:0-366 GCF_012274545.1 Fukomys damarensis | reverse complement strand
CAGTGGTTCTGCCACCTTCCTGAAAGCACAAGGTCCTGAGTTCAATCCCCGGTACAAAAAACACAGACAAACAACCCCCCTAAAATCCTTACATCACGTATCAGCTATTAAGCAAGAGTTTTACTGGGACAATGAGCATAGGACAAAGATCGTCCGAAGAGCAGATGAGGTAAGGCCCTCCGATCCTTCCCTAATTACAGAAGGATGTGCTACGGTGAGGGGACGCTGAGCCCACAGCGTGGGTATTTCTTCCAGTATTACCCTCTCCCCTTTTGTTTACTGTGAATGTGAGAAAGGTCCGAGTCTGTAGCGGAAGGAGCAGAATGGTTGATGACTGAGAGCCTGGGATAAAATCTGAAGTGATAG
>NW_022947178.1:0-222 GCF_012274545.1 Fukomys damarensis | reverse complement strand
AATAATAACTATTCTTGTTCTGTTCAGGTGCTTGGTAAAAATGGCTAAATATGAGCTGAGGATGTAGCATAATGGTGAAATGCTTGCCTAACATGTATAAGGCCTTAGGTTCAATCCCCCTCATCGGGGGGGATTATCCTCAGGAAAGAGGATTCTCACTAAGGAATATGGCAGTTCTTTAGCTATACTTAGATAATAAGCTTAACAAATTAATTTGACTCA
>NW_022947177.1:0-231 GCF_012274545.1 Fukomys damarensis | reverse complement strand
AAGAAGATGCAGAGGAGAACCTATATCACACAGGAGGAAAAAGCCTCACTTGCACAAAAGCTCATAAAGAACAGATTGACTCTTTTGCTGTGTGCAAATGCAAGGGCCAATCTGAAGATTAAGTCACTATTGGTGTATCATTCCCAGACCCCTGTGCATTCAAGGAAAAGAATGCAAACAAGGCCAGACCTCCTGTCATGTGGAGGGCAAGTGAGAAAGCTTGGGTCACAA
>NW_022947176.1:0-721 GCF_012274545.1 Fukomys damarensis | reverse complement strand
TGGAACTGACAGCAGCGTGGGCACAAACAAATTGTTCTGCGTGAGTGCAGCGCGACTGCATGCACAGTGCACACACAGAAGTCTCTGGCCTGTTTCCCCACAGCCTGACGGGAGGCCTTTCGGGTTCCACCAGCACTCCCACGCGAGGACCACAGCCCAGGGCCATGTCACCCGCTCCCACGAGCGAGGCCAGTCCCCTCAACTTGACTGGCGCGCCTAGGGAAGCCTACTCGCCAGGCTAAGTGACGGGAAGCCGAGACTTCTCCTCTCAGGGAGAGGCCCCCCTGGGCTCTGGTCCACCTGGGACGGACCGAGCTCAGAGCGGCCTCCGGAACTGCAGTTTGCCCTGTTGTCCCCGTCCCCAGTCCATCCGTCCTTCGTGCCCGCAGCTCTGTAGGAGTCTCCCTCCTCAGGACACAGGTCCCAGGCTAAGCCCTCCCTCCAACCCCACTTGCCTTGAAGCCGGTGGGACACCAGTCCACAAACCGGATGGTGTGCTTGGTCTTGATGGTGGCAATGGCGGCATTCACGTCCTTGGCAGCCACACTTCCGCGGTAGAGCATGCAGCAGGCCATGTACTTGCCGCGGAGAGGGTCGCACTTGACCATCTGACTGGAGGCCTCAAAGCAGGCGTTGGTGATCTGCGGCACGGACAGCTGCTTGTGGTAGGCCTTCTCCGCGGAGACAATGGGCGAGTAGGTCACCAGCGGGAAGTGGATGC
>NW_022947175.1:0-2227 GCF_012274545.1 Fukomys damarensis | reverse complement strand
GAGGGGTCTCCATTAAGGGCAGTCCCTCTGGGACTTCTTGGAGTTCGAATTGGACATTGACTCTGAATAATCTTTCATCCTTTGTGCTGTACCTCAGTCACGAACTGTGACAAAAAGGAAAGAGTTTGGCCACTATAATTTTGACTTTAAAACAAAGTTGCATCCATACTGAATGTTTATCATTTAATTTTAAACTTGTAGTTGAAGTTAAAAGAATTGCAGACTTAACTACATGAATAGTATATTTTTACCTGGGAAAATAATATAATTTTTCTTTTGAGATTGTAGCAGTGCAAGTTTGAATGAAAATTTCTTCTCTCAACATCTATCATCTATCTATCTATCTGTCTGTCTGTCTGTCTATCTGTCTATCTATATCCAATAATAATATTCCAAAATTACTTTTTTGACCTTGCACTAACTTTCATATTTGAAGAATCCTGGAGCATATTTGTTTTTATCATGCTTTTGTTCTTTTAACAAAATAAATGTACTTGCTAAAATCATAGGTTGATACACATTTTTCACCTTCACACTCTGCTAATCTTTTCATATTTATTAAAGCTCTGCAAAACTTCAGCTCTTGAGGGATCATAAAGAAATAATATGTGACAGATATCAGAGCTCTTCATACATAAGTGGAAAAGTTATGCATATACACAGAATAATTATAGTGAAGGGGCTTTGAAAATTATTTTTATAATATCCTTATAGTCAAATTACAAAGATAGGTATAATACAGTATTATTTCCTACTATGAATTGCTATTGCTTATTTAAATCACATACCAAAAAGATATGGCACTGAAATAGAATATTCCAAACATAAAGAGAAATTCAAGGATTTATGTGGCTACTACTTTCTCAGTAAAGTAAATATTCAAATTAATTTCTTTGCATGTTGGAGTCAGGAATTAACTTTCTAATCCTAAAATTTGTGTTATCCACGAAGAGGGAATTACCATAGACCAAGACTTATTTTGATATGGGCATTGTTTTTTGGTCCCATATGTGATGGAAGAAGATATTTAGGGTATTTTAGAAGAGGATATGGTTATTTTTATTACCATAAAGTCACCTTTTAGCTCAGAATGAAGGAAATTAAAAACTAGATGAAAATGATCTTAACTGTAAGTGAGCATAAAAGCATTAAAGTATAATATTCTTCATGAGCATAATGTTCTCCTTTGTACACCTTTCTCTCGAACTTTGAGAATTACCTGCTCTGAAAATTACATTCTTCATTGTATCAAGAGATACTTCTGTTATGACTTATTTCCACAATAAGTATACGAATTGCATTTTCATGTTAATGTGAATGCTGGTTTATATGTAAAGTAATCAGGAGTACAATTGAATAGAAACATTTGTGAGACCATATTAGTTTCTTCAATACTTTTATAGATTTAACATTGATATGAATGAGCTCTTTACAGATTATTTCACTCAGTCGTTATATATTGAGAACCTCATGTATGTTGCAGGCAATGTTTTATCTCAAAGGATACAGTTATAAATAAAACTATCGAAAACTTCTGCCTTCCTGGAACTTCCAATCAAGTGGGATGAAACGTATGATCTAGATAATAAGATGTAATTAATTATATATAATTAGTATTGATAATAAACTATATTTTATATTAAAATGTGATGGACATTTTAGAGAAAGATAAATGAAGTGTAAAGGAAACAGAGAATTTATTTTGCAGATTGCATAATGGTGAGAGCAGTGTGAAATGATCTTGGAAAAGATAAAGTGCTAGCAAATAAATAGCAGATCTTACAGGGCCTAGCAGGGTAACACCTGGCTTTTATGGTGTATGAAACAGTGTTTGGAGGATGGGCATCACTGAATGTTTGGAGTAAATAAGTAATATAATTTTACTTATCTTTTAAAAGGATTATGCACTCTGTTGTACTATCAAGAGACTATAAAGGACCCTGGCAGTAAGAGATGAGTCCAGTTAGCAGGTATAATTTTAATGTTAATATTTTAATATATTACTTATAAGAAAAGTATTGTTGATTTATACATAATCATAGTAGTTGGCCTATGATGGTTCCTAAAGATTCATCCATGTTTTATTCTTTTGACTCTGTGGATTTGACTTTATTAGGAAAAATGTGTGTCTGTAGAAATAATTAAATTAAGGAACTTGAGATGAGATCACCCTGCATTTTCCTGATAAGTTCTAAGTCCATTGACAAGGAACTTTATTAGAGGGAGA
>NW_022947174.1:312-686 GCF_012274545.1 Fukomys damarensis | reverse complement strand
TGCTACATCTAAGTAGATACCCAGTATTTCATTACTATTATAATTACCGACCTATTTAACTTTGATTTCCAACTCTGGGAAGCCCCAGGCCATGTTAGGCAGAATCTGAGATGCCGCAAAAGCACGAAACTCTGCTTATTCAGCTCCTCCCTGCGCTACTGTGCGCACGGTCAGTGGATTTACTTAAAGGCCATCTCAGGACTTAGGGCAGATGCGATGTCCTGGACGATTCCTCCCCCTCCAGGGAAACCCATCTCTGGACTGGCTTCTTGCTAAGCAAAGAGGTTCTGAGAGTCAGAGGGATTCGGTGTGAGGTAAGCTCCCAAATATGAGGAAAGGCTGATGGCTAGCCCGGAAATGGAGCGAAGACCACA
>NW_022947174.1:0-238 GCF_012274545.1 Fukomys damarensis | reverse complement strand
TGCACGGGCCTAGGCTTCCAACCTTCAGAAATGCAAGCAGGTAAATGTGGTAATTTGTTAGGGAACAACAGGAAACCAGTACAGAGGCACAACTGTGCATCAGAGAAGCACACAATACTTTCTGCACCGGAAGGACTTTGTGACTGTTGTGTCCACTACGAGGTATGAAACAGTCCACTCCTGATGTTTGTTTGATAGCATTGTGGAATTCTCAAGTGATGCAATTTAATGCAGTCTC
>NW_022947173.1:0-466 GCF_012274545.1 Fukomys damarensis | reverse complement strand
TGTGAGGTGCTGGTTCCTTGGTCTTACTAGCTGTGGTGATGTGGTGTGCCTTTATTGCAGATTTCCTTCACTTTTCCAGTGTGCTTCAGTTTTCATCTAGGAGTCTCAGAGAGGCCTTCTTTCTCTTGTTTGTGGGGGTGGGGTGGGTGGGAGGGGCGCAGGCATGATCACTACTGTATTGGTGCCCACATGGCCTGGCTCCTCTGTGGTGCTGGGGCGTGCCTACTGGAGGTTCTAGGCTTTTATTTCTGAAATTATGTTTTAGGTTTGGTAAACAAGTAAATAGCTTATATGAATATGCTAGTCTGTTCTAAGCATTCATTACATATTTGATATTTTATTTTATTGATATGTTATTTTCCTGCTAATGCACATTGTATAATATGGTTAGAAACTCCTGACAAAAGAGGAAGAAAATAGTGGTGACAAGAAAGGCCAGCCTCATAGGAAAGCAAAGCTAAGCACA
>NW_022947172.1:0-215 GCF_012274545.1 Fukomys damarensis | reverse complement strand
CAAAGCATATCGATATGTCCTGCTATCTTTCTGTTAAAATTTCTTGCTCAGATTAATTGAGGTCTGCCAGAGATGTTGTATGACTTTTATCTTTAAAAAAATTTTTGTTATATTTTATGGTCCGGAATGTAGACTTGATCTTTTTTTTTCTTGTCTCCACTCCCTACTTTTGCATATATTATTTCTCTGAGCAATTATTCTAACATATATTTTAT
>NW_022947171.1:0-325 GCF_012274545.1 Fukomys damarensis | reverse complement strand
CTGACTCATCATAGTGGATGAATCTAAGTGTTTCAGGTGAAAGTGGATCAAACTTTTGAAATAATAAAGATAATCCTTTTAATGGAATATACTGAAAGTTTCAGAAAAGGATCTTCATACTGAATCTCTGACCACCAACTAATGATGCCACACATCTCTGATGCTGATTGGTTCTTCAACACTGAAATTACCCACCCAGCACCACACGAATGAGCATCTTGCTTCTCAGTATTTGGGACGGGGGCCAAGAAGGATCACAGCGCTCACTCAGTGAGATTTCCCTGCTCCTCTCTGAGCCAGCTCTCTCTTGTTCTCCAGCATGGCG
>NW_022947170.1:0-237 GCF_012274545.1 Fukomys damarensis | reverse complement strand
AAGGTATTTGTCAGGAATTACTATCCACGCATCGCAAGTCGTCCCTCGGAAATACCTTGTGACGTTTCTAAAAGTCCTGTGTTTGATGCCATTGAACTTGTATTATCTTATTTAAAGGCAGTAGAACGAAGTCATGGCTGACACTGGAAGACTTCCTGGAGTTTGCAACTAGCAAAAAAGGAAGGGAGAAGGAAGGAAAGCAAATGAGGACAGCAAGGAAGAGAGGAAAAGAGGGAG
>NW_022947169.1:0-500 GCF_012274545.1 Fukomys damarensis | reverse complement strand
GTTCAGTCAAATGAAACCCAAGTTGTAGAAGGTCTGGGGAAAGCAGTCCCGGCAGAAGGCTTCCTGTGAGAAGGAGTTTTCTTCTTCTTTCGGGAAATGTACAGGAACCCAGAGTGGCAGTGGTGTAGCAAACAAGGGAGAAAAGCGTGTTACCAAGACTTAGAATTGGGTGGGAGTCAGGGTGTATGATAAGCCAAGGGTGTGGGAACCATTAAAAACCTTTAAGCAGTGGACTGAAATATGATATATATTTCTTTTGAAAGCGAAGCCCAGCTGCTTGTAGAAAACAAAACTGGAGCGGTGGTGTGGGTTAGGGGAAGAACAAGATGTACTGTGGCCAGCAGGCCAGAGATACTGGAGACTTCCCCTGGGGTCACAGCGTGGAGGGGAAGAAGAAGATGAATTCAACTTCCGGGGTTCCCCCAGCCCGGGGTTCCAGGAGACAAACACAGCAGGCAGCAAAGGCTGCTCCCGTAAGGCATCTTGTGCAGACTCTCGGC
>NW_022947168.1:0-203 GCF_012274545.1 Fukomys damarensis | reverse complement strand
AAGGGTGGAAGGAGGATGAGCCAGTCCTGCGGGTGCACAGCCTGATGTGGACAATGACCAGCGTGTAAGCAACTCCAGAAGGCGAGGGTGCTGAGTGGGGTGCGTCCTCTTCTGCCTCGTGTCCTCCGTACTCAGTGCCCCTGGGTGGGCAGGAAGTGGGATCCCCTGTGGAGAAGGCTGAGGAGGGCCCCGTGGGGCTCTTG
>NW_022947167.1:0-258 GCF_012274545.1 Fukomys damarensis | reverse complement strand
ACACAAATAAAATAAAGGTTAAAATCTTCATTATTTTAAAAAAAGTAGAAAATACATTTTTAATATCCAATTCATTTTCATGATTAAAAAAACCAATAAATTATAAATAGAATGGAACTTTCTCAAACTGAACAAAAAGCAATCTGTGAAAAACCACAACCAACAGGCATCTCATATGTAATGGTAAAAAGATTTCCCCCTAAAATTAGGAATGAAACAAAGATGCTTACCCTCACCAACTCTATGCAACATTGTTAT
>NW_022947166.1:0-277 GCF_012274545.1 Fukomys damarensis | reverse complement strand
CAGTAAAATGAGTCTGGTGGCCTGTAGACAAGGCAGACAGGCCTTTAGCAGAGTGACTCTATTGTTCATTATTGTGAGGGAAGCGCTGGGTTGGTGTACATGCAAATGATAAAGTTATTTGAAATGACATAAGTATAGCATAGTATTACCTACACACCTGCACCTTGCAGAGACAAAGCAAGATCCAATAATTTTTATACTAATTGATAAACATGAAAATTTTTATTTTAATTTAAAAGACAAAGTATTTCAAGCACACAAAGAATCACTTATTAGT
>NW_022947165.1:0-202 GCF_012274545.1 Fukomys damarensis | reverse complement strand
ATCAAACATATTTGACTAGGGTGATGAATTCTTTGCTTTTTATAAACTTTCTTTAACTGGGCTCTGATTTACCACTTGTGCTAGTTAGTTTGGGCACCCATTAAGAAAAAAAAAAACCACACAGACACACAACAGAAACTAATGTTCTCACAGTTCTGGAAACTGAAAGTCCCAGAAAGTGGTGGCAGGATTGGCTTCTTCT
>NW_022947164.1:0-1242 GCF_012274545.1 Fukomys damarensis | reverse complement strand
AAAAAAAAGTTTTAATTTTAAATTTTGAACAAGACTATCTTTAATGTTTAGAAATAGAGTTTTATTAAGTATAAGCAAGTATCAATTTACACCAATGACTTAAGAAATTCAAATGAATCTCAGTTTGAATAACTGTTTATATTCTTGAGGACTGCAATAATCTTAAATTTATTTTACTTCTTAGAAAAAAGATCTTTAAATTGGTATCAAAAGAAGCCAAAAAATTAGTAATGTCCAAGGCAAAGAGTAATAAAAATTCCAGCATATAATTAAAATGATAAATATTTTCATAGAGTAAAACTAAGTTGAGCTACCATCTTTATTAAATAAATCCTGGGTATTTTCCTCTTTGAAATATTTCTTATTCCTTTAGAGCTTATTGGGGTAGGAAACAGACCTCAGTGTTTTTTCAGTGGAGATTTTATAATTACTTAAAAGTGTGAGGGGAGGAATGTCAAGTTCAAATGGCAATTTTTAAAATGTTGGCAAATAAGCAATAAAAAGGAGTTTGCTCTAGGCAAAATTATTCCAAATCACTAGCCTAAAAAAATCACTGGAACTGCAGGCACACCTAAAATTTTAATACTGGGAATATTTATTTTTACTTAAAGTAGTCATTAGGTATTTTGAAAATATAACTTCTTTTTCAGAAAAATATAGCCTAGAGAGGAAAAAAAATGGGTCATAGGATAAATAATAAACACAACTTATAAGAAAAATTAGAAAATATCACTACCAATTTTTTAAAGTTCAGTATTTAGAAATGCTACTTTTTCATTACCAAAGGATATTTTAAGTTTGCGAAACAATAAACTTTCTCCTTTATACTAATGATGATATTATAAAGATCAACCACACAAAACGTTCTCAGAAAAATGTTATTAAACAAATTGCTCAAGATTGAATAGAAGCAAACAGACATGCTACCCACATTGATAGTATTCTACTGCAAAAATATTTCGATTTCAGAGGGATCAAATGAAAAGATAAAGAAAATAATTCAATCCTCTGGTGTGAATAAACTTTAAGAGTACATAAGACCCTAACGATATAATTGACAATGTGATAGGAAGAAAGGGACTAAAGGTGTAGGAAGGGTGGGAAGGGTAGGAGAAAGCTAATAAGGGAAAAGAAAAAATATGAGAAAATGAAAAAATGGAAACGAAGTGTTTACAAACAGGGAGGGGAGGAGGGAGTGAAGGGAGGGCAGGGACAAGGGGAAAAAAATGAGAACCAAGACCT
>NW_022947163.1:0-217 GCF_012274545.1 Fukomys damarensis | reverse complement strand
TTGCTTTAGTCAAAATGTAGTAGAGTTAAGAGAAATATTTCTGCAATGATATATAATAAACTTTTGCCAAGATTAGAATCTGTTTACGATGTATCTACAATCCTCTGCAGTAAGAGGGACACACACACTCATACTGATTGCTAACAAACTAGGAATCATAAGGACATCCTTGAAGGAATTTTGAGATCATAAATCATTAGTTTACTGATTAAAAACA
>NW_022947162.1:0-290 GCF_012274545.1 Fukomys damarensis | reverse complement strand
TTTTTTTCTTTTGTTTGCTTTGAATGAGTTTTCTAAAATTTTAGGGCTTTATAAAAAATAGACTCTAGAATTTGATTCAAATGCAATCAAATGGATTTTTAAATGTATTTAGTATACATACATATATTTTTATAGATATCCAATTAGCATTATGCATTGAGATGACATTTTTTCTCTCCAATGATCTGAAATATTACTTTTGTCATGTACTAGTTCTAAATAAACACGGTTCTGTGTCTAGATAATTATATTCTGTTCTACAGTTGACACCTTTCTGAAAATAGATGCAA
>NW_022947161.1:0-344 GCF_012274545.1 Fukomys damarensis | reverse complement strand
TGCAGTCTGTTCACTGCCCTTCCTGTATACTATTCCCTTCTACGACTGTCCCTAAGTCCTTTAGTCCTGCTCCATGGGCATTTCGGTACTTTGCAGGTTAGAGGCTACCATGGACAGCACAGCTGTGAACACTCTAGCATATTTCTCTTGATGAATACACGGGCATATTTCTGTGGGGTCCACATCTAGGGTGGAGCTGTTGGTCACAGGGTGTCTTCACCGAACTCAGCCTATTTCATAGAAGAGTGAGGAGTGCACCGGGTGGAACGTGAATGCCGAATAATTGAGAGAAAGCTAGAAGGGGGCTACAGGAAGAAGGATGGGGGCAGCCAGTTCAGTGGGGC
>NW_022947160.1:0-305 GCF_012274545.1 Fukomys damarensis | reverse complement strand
CTTTCGCTTTAAACGGCTAAGCAGCGAGAGACGCTGTTTCCCGGGGAGAACTGCACTTTAAACTGCAGAAGCCCTCTGCAAAGTGCCTTTGTGTTCTAACGTCAAAATGTACGTATCTCCCAGTATACAGAGTTCTGGAGGCTTGTGTGCACTCAGAGCTGCTAGGCACTCTCTTAGGCCTGAAGAGCTTCTCTCCTAAAAGTGCCTCATAACAGTTTTTCAATCTTTGCAAGGCAGAGACCTACAAACAAAAAGCAATACAGTTGTATTCCGCGTAGGATGTGGACTTTACTGGTAAACTCACA
>NW_022947159.1:0-1157 GCF_012274545.1 Fukomys damarensis | reverse complement strand
TTTTTTTTTTTTTTTTTTTTTTTTTTTTTTTTTTTTTTTTTTTTTTTTTTTTTGGTACCTGGGGTCAAACTTGGGTCTTTGCACTTGTGAGTCAGGCAGCAGCACCACGGAGCTAAGTCCCTCGGCCCCTTGTATAGCTTTCTACGCTAACTTAAATATAAACACAACTGACTATTTCTAATTACATCTTTGTGTTGAATTCTTTATCGTCTGGTGCTGGTGTTGTCACTCTAATTTTAGTACGCTTACATTTTGCGTGGCATATATTTGTCCACATTTTTCAACATATTCTGTCTTTGCATATAGTTAGACATTTTTTCTCAAGTCTAACAATCAAGAACTTTGATTAAATTACTTAGTCTATGTAATTATGGATATGATTGGATTACATCCACAATTTATTTTTCTTTTTTCGGAGTACCTTCATATGTTTGCTTGCAGTTTTTGAGAGAAACGGATGTTGACGTGAAAAGCAGATGCCCCTCCCCATCCCACGTCCACACTCTTTCTCTTCCCATCTCTTCTCAGGCCGTCCTCAAGTTTGGTCTGTATCCTTCTAAGTGATTTCCAAACATTTACATATATGTGGCTATCTATTAGCAATATAAAGTACTGGACTTCCTGGAGGAAGCTTTTATAACTCAAATTTACAAAAAGTCATTGTACCATCTGCATAATTCTACCTTTTCCCCCTTTCAACATTTTTTTTAGATACTTCCATTAAATGTGACTCTCGTGTTGCATTTAAATAGATTTTTGTATAGGATTTTATCCTGAGAACTTTCTATTTTGTTCCACATGGCCGTTTAAATTGTTTTCAGTATCTGGCTACTACAAACCAAGCAACGCAGATATTCCTGATATTTCCTGAGCAAATACACAAGTAAAACTAATACACATTTTTAAATTTGTTATAAGGACTGTTTCCTTACTCCCAAGGTCATTAGCAGTTTTAGTATCAAGTTTTTCATAATTTTGTCCTCAGTCCCTGTAGGTTGTACTTTTCTGTGAAATTCGTGGTCCATTCTCCTCCCTTGGTGAACAAATAACCCCCAAATAATTTTTAGACGTCTTATTGCTTTCTATTGCTGTCTCTTTCCTTTTCCAAGTTCAAATAAATACATGGTTCTCTTTCTGGAAGCTCTTCTGCTATGCTG
>NW_022947158.1:0-13501 GCF_012274545.1 Fukomys damarensis | reverse complement strand
AGGGCTCTCTGTGTGGCTAAACCATGCTAGTCATTTTGCAGGAAGCAGGTAGTGGGAATGCAGACTCACAGTGTGGCAATCCATTGCTCAGTTGTCTGCATATTACTGGCTGGGGTGATGGTGGACTCAATGCATGTATATGCCCTGCTCACTTTACCACAAGTTGTAGTCTGAAGTGAGGGTGGGATGACTGACTCAATAACCATTCCTTCTCAGATGGCTGGATGCAGGCTGGGGTGAGCATGAGCACACTGCCGGACTAATTGGTCCTAAATGGTCTGCTGGATGTAGCCTTGGATGAGTGTGAACCCACTGCATGATTATCTGCAGCTCAAAGTTCCACTGCATGGAGGATGAAGCCAGGTGGTTCTCACTATGTGGCTAACAGGCAATAAATATTTACTGCATGCCACCAGTATTATTGCAGGTCTTTGAGATGCAAACTGATTCATACCCATCCACTCCTTGAAGTCCAGGGGGCTGGTGAGCTCACTGTATGGATAACTGTTCCTCAAGATTTTCCTGCATGCAAAATGTTATGTGTCTGGTCGTCTGCAATGCTATGTAGAACACAATGTTCCACCTGGCTGGGTCACCAGGATGAGGGCAGGTTCACTGCATGGCTCACCAGTTTCCATGGTTGCCCTGGATCCTGGCTGAGGCCAGGGAATGCTCACTACATATCTTACCACTACTCTCCAGAACTCCGTATGATTCTTTGGTTGAGTGTGTGTTCACTGAATACCTAACCAGTCTGCAATGTTCCACTGTATGAAAGCCAAATCAGGGTGAGCTCAATGTGTGTCTGACTGGTCTTCTCAAGCCTACTGGTTGTCTTCCAGGTTGCAGACAGTCTCACTCCATTGCTAAATATTCTACAACCATATCCCTGGATGAGGCAGCGGTGAGAGCTAGCTCTCTGTGTGGCTAACTAGTCCCCAGTCTTGCTGCATGTAGAATGATATGAGTGATGGCTCTCTGTGCTGCTAACTGGTCGTAATCATTCTGCAGGAGGCAGGTAAGATTGAATGCAGGCTTGCTGTGTGGTGATTTGCTGCTCAACCTTCTGCTCTTTGAAGTCTGGGGGTAGGGCATTCTTACTCAGTGGCTTTGCCCTGCTCATTTGTCCAGTGAGTGCAGGCAGGGTACAAGGGTGTGCTCACTGTGTGGCCAAATGTTCTTCATGGGAGTCCTGTTTCTGAGTTGCAGTGAAGGCCACCTTGCTGTGTGGCTTACCACTATTGTGCAGGCCTCTGTAGGACCTTTCCATGAATCAAGGATATTTGAATGCCTACCCATTCCCAAACCATCCACTGGGTGCCTCCCAGGAATAGGGCCAGCACACTTCTTGGCTGAGCAGTCCTCACAGATCTGCTGGATGGCTGGCAGGGTGAGGAAATGCTGACTGCATTGCTAACCATTCCATAACCTGTCCGCTGGATGTAAGCAAGGCAGGTTGGGCTCTATATGTGCCTAACAAGTCATCAATTTCCACTGAATGTAGCACAGTAGTAGTGAGTGCTCTCTGTGCTCTTAGCAGGTCCTCACTGGTCTGTGGGAAACAAAACATTGGGAATGCAGGCTCACTGCATGGCTATCCATTGTATATTTGTCTGCTGGTAGCTATCTGCAGCAAGGTGGGTTGACTGCAATGGCTATGCCCTGCTCATTTCTCCACAGGTTGTCTGAGGTGAGGGCAGGTTGATTAACTCCTTAACCATTCCTTTTCTGATGGCTGGCATCTGGCTGGGATGAAGTTGAGCATACTGCAGGACTAATTGGCCAGAAGACATCTGCTGGATGTAGTCTGGGATGACTGTGAGCTCACTGCTTAGTGATCTGCTACTCATAGTTCTGCTGGATGATGGAAGAGCTGAAGTCATTCTCACTATGTGACTAACAGGTACAAAAATGTTCATTGCATGATGGCCAGTATGAGTGTGTGTCTGTGTGTTGCTTAACGGGTCTCATCCATCCACTGGTTGCCGGCCAAGGGGCTGGTAAGCTCACTGCCTGGCTAACTGGTCCTCAAGTTTCTGCTGCTTGCAGGCAGATAGGAGTGGGGCATTTTTGGCAATGCTAAGCACAATACACTCGTCCACCTGTATACACACCGGGATGAGGCCTTGCTCACTGCATGATACAGTGGTTTTGATCATTGCCGTGGCTCCTGGCTGTGGTAAAGGCAGGCTCAGTGCATTTCTTACCACTACTCTCAAGACCTCTGTATGACTGTTTGTTCGAGTGTGGGTTCATTGCATGCATAACCACTCTGCAATGGTCTACTCTGTGCAGTCCAGGTCAGGGTAAGCTCAATGAGTGGCTGATTGGAATTCTTAAACTTGCTATTTGTTTGGGGGTTAAGGGCTGTCTTTCAACATTGCTGACAGGTGTAAAATCATATCCCAGGATGTAGACAGAGGTGATGGTTGGCTCTCTGTGTAGATAAACAGTTTGCAAGTCCTGCTTCATGCAGAATGATATGAGTGAGGGCTCTCTGTGCTGCTAAGCCATGGTCGTCATTTTGCAGGAGGCGGGTAGTAGGAATGCAGTCTTGCAGCGTGGCAATCCCTTGCTCAATTGTCTGCTTATTGCTGGCTGGGGCGATGGCAGGCTCACTGCATGGCTCTGCCTTGCTCATTTTTCCACAGGTTGCTGTCCAAAGTGAGGGTGGGCTGACTAAGTCAATAACCATTTCTTTTCAAATGGCTGGACGCAGGCTGGGGTGATCACATGCACACTACATGACTAATTTGTCTAAACAGTCTGCTGGATGTAGCCTGGCATGAATGTGAACTCACTGCATGGTTATCTGCAGCTCAAAGTTCCACTGTATGAAGGATGAGTCCAGGTTGTTTTCACTATGTGACTAACAGGTAATAAATGTTTTACTGGATGTTCCCAGTCTGAGTGCGGGTCTCTGAGATGCAAATTCTCCAAGCCTCTATTTGATTGTTTGGAAGAGTGTGTATTCACTGAATGACTAAACACTCTGAAATTGTCCACTGTATGAAAGCATGCATGAGATTTCAGTTTAGGATTATCCAGAGTGCAGGATATCAAGTACGGCTCTATAGGAAATTAGAAATCTTATCAGATAGGGTTAGGGTTAGGATTAGTGAGAGTGATATGGAAGGAATTTATATACCAGATAATTTGAATGTGAGAAGGAAGGTTTAGTCACTGACTTTTTGAGGGTGAGGTGTACTATGGATTTCCAAGGACCTGAGCATTGTAGTCTGGAGATATTGGGTAGTGTTTGGCTAGCAAGTAGGGTTAGACATGGATTTAGGGGTAGGAATACTCTCCCCAATTCACTACTTGTGTAACGTAGTGCCTGTTGGAGGCTGAGTGTAGGTGTTAATTTAATGTTTAGTGGTCGATAAGATTTTGGAATATATGTATGTCTTTGAGGAGTGGGTGAGAGTGATACAGAAGAAATTCACTTACCTGATAATTTGCATGTGAGAATGAAGTTAGGGGCAATGACTTTTTTGAGGGTGAGTGTACTGTGGATTTCAAAGGACATGAGCATTGTAGACTGGGTATATTGGGAGAGTATGCCTAGCTAGTAGTGGAAGACATAGATTTTGGGGAAGGCATAGGCTCCTGATATCACAACCTGTATAGTGTAGTGTGTGTTTCAGGGTGAATATTGTTGTTAATTTGATATTGAGTGTTAGGAATGATTTAGGAATATAAGTACCTCCCGTGGGGTCAAGGTTAGTGAAAAGGTTAGTAATATGGTGAATGACAGCCTTGGAATTTCTCTACCTGGGTATTGGGGTGTGGGTTTCTTACTTAGTATCAGCATGAGATTTCACCATAGGCTTAGTTACAGTGCTGAATTTCAAGTACCGCCCTGTGGGAAGGTAGGAATCAGGTTATGCCTTAGGGTTAGGTTTATGATTGGTAAGTGTGCTATGCAAGGAATTCATGTACCAGGTATTTAGCATGTGAGAGGGAAAGTGAGGTCAGTAACTGTTTTTAAGGTTGGATATACTGTGTGTTTCCAAGGACCTGAACACTGCAGCCTAGACATAATGGGTAGGGATTGGCCAGCGAGCAGGATTAGAGCTAGATTTAGGTGATGGAATAGGCTCCCCATTTCACTCCCTGTGTATTGTAGTGTGTGTTTGAGGGTGGCGGTTGGTGTTAATTTGACCATCAGTGTTAGGAATGATGTAAGAACATAAGTCCCTCCTCTCCGGTCAGGGTTCATGTTAGGGTGAGGGGTAGGATTCCCGTGAGTGATAGGCTGGGAGATTCTCTCCCTGGCTATTGGGCTGTGGGTTTCCTTGTTATTAGCAGCATGAGATTTCTCCTTAGGCTCAGCCACAGTGCTGGATTTCAAGCACGGCCCAATGGAAAATGAGATTTCAGGTTGTGGGTTACGGTTAGGGTTAGGTTTGGTGAGCATGATATGGAGGCTATTCACATTCCATATAGTTTGCATATACTAGAGAAGGTGAAGGCAGTGTCTTTTTTGAAAGTGGGATATAATATGTGTCTGCCAGGACATGAACATTGAGAAATATATATATAATGGGTAGTGACTGGCCAGCGAGGAGGGTTAGAGCTAGATTTAGGGGATGGAATAGGCTCCCCATTTTCCTTGCTGAGTAGTGTCATATGTGTTGGAGGGTGAGTGTTGGTGGTAATTTGACGTTCAGTGTTAGGAATGATGTAGGAATATAAGTCCCTCCTCTCTGGTCAGGGTTAGGGTTAGTGTTAGGGGTAGAATTTCGGAGAGTGAGAGGTTCAAGGTTTCTCTCCCTGGCTGTTCGGGTTCGGGTTTCTTAGAGAATAGCAGCATGGGATTTCACCATAGGCTTAGCCACAGTGCTGGATTTCAAGTACCGCATTATGGGAATCAGGTTGAGTGTAAGGGTAAGGGTTAGGGTTCCTGAGTGTGAACCAGAAGGAATTCAAGTAAAAGATAGTTTGCATGTGAGTGGGAAGGTGAGGGCAGTGTCGTTTATGAAGGTGGAATGTACTGTGTTTTTCCAAGGACCTGTGACTGGCCAGCGAGTAGCTAGATGAAGCGGATGGAACATGATCCCCATTTCACTCCATGTGTGGTGTGGTGTATGTTTGAGGGAGAGGGCTCCTGTTCACTTGACGATCAGTGTTCAGAATAATGTAGGAATATAAGTCCCTGGTCCAGGGTCAGGCTGAGAGTTAGGGTTAGGATTAGGATTCCACTGAGTGACAGCCTTGGAATTGCTCTACCTGGTATTGGGGTGAGTGCTTCCTAGTTAGTATCGGCATGACATTTCACCTGAGGATTAGGCACATTAGAGGATTTTGAGTACCCCCCTCTGGGAATTTAAGAATCAGCTTGTGGGTTAGGGTTAGGGTTAGGACTCGTGAGCATCATAAGGAAGGAAATCACACACCAGACAATTTGGTCGTGACAGGTAAGGTGAGGATACTGACTGTTGTGAAGGTAGGATGTTTGCTGGATTTCCACAGACCTGAGCATTGAAGCCTTCATAGAATATGAAGTGATGGGTCATCGAGGACTGTTAGAGCTAGATTTAGGGAATAGATTTGTCTTCCCATTTGGCATCCTGTGTAGTGTAGTGTGTGTTGGAAGGTAAGGGATCGTTTTCATTGGACTCGGAGTTTTAGGAATGATGTAGGAATGTAAGTCCCACCTCGAGGATCAGGGAGACGGTTAGGGTTAGGATAAGGATTCTGGAGAAGGATAGACTTGGAACTTCACTTCTTGGGTATTGGGCTGTGGGCTACCCAGTTAGTGTCAGCATGAGATGTCACCTGAGCCTTAAAAAAAGGGGAGGATTTCAAGGGCAGCCCCATGGCAACCTAGGAATCAGGTTGTGGGTTAGGGTTAGGGTTAGGATTGGTGAACATGAAATGGACGGATTTCAGCTTCGAGATAGTTTGCATGTGCGAGAGAAGGTGAGGGCAGTGCCTTCTTAAAGGTGGGGTTGAATGGGTGTTTCCCAGGATCTGCCCATGGTGGCCTCAATATAATGGGTAGCGACTGGCCAGAGAGGAGGGTTAGCGCTTGATTGAGGGAACAGAATAGGCCCCCCATTTTCCTCCCTGAGTAGTGTCATGAGTGTTGGACAGTGAGTGTTGGTTTTAATTGGATGTGAGGAATGATGTAGGGGTATAAGACCCTTCTCTCGGGTTAGGGTTCCTGTTAGTGTTGGGGATAGGATTCCGGTGAGTGATAAGCTGGCAGTTGCTCTGCCTGGCTATTGGGTTGTGGCTTTCCTAATTAGCAGCAGCATGAGATTTCGCCATAGGCTCAGCCACTGTGCCTGATTTCAAGGACCGATTCTGGGAAATTAGGAATCAGGTGGAGGCTTAGGGGTAGGGTTAGGGTTGGTGAACGTGATCCAGAAGGAATTCGCCTACTGCGTAGTTTGGGTGTCATCGAGAAGGTGAGGGCAGTGTCTTTCATGAAGGTGGGATGCACTGTGCATTTCCAAGGACCTGAACATTGCACTGTAGTTATAATGGGTAGTTCAGGGCCAGCGAGTAGGGGGAGAGCTGGATGAAGGGGATGGGACAGGCTCCCCATTCCACTCCCTGTGTCATGTCGTCTACATTTAAAGGGGCGGGGGGCCACTGCTCATTGGATCTTCAGTGTGCAGAATGACGTAGGAAGGTGAGTCGCTCCCCCTGGGGTCACGCTGAGGGTGAGGGTTAGGATGAGGATTCCGGTGAGTGACAGCTTCGCAATTTCTGCACCTGGGTATTGCTTTGCGGCTTTCCTAGTTAGTATCAGCATGAGATTTCACCTTAGGCTCAGCCGCAGTGCAGGATGTCGAGGACCGCCCTCTGGGAAGTTAGGAATCAGGTGGTGGGTTAGGGTTAGGGTTAGGGCAGGTGAGCACGACACGGACGAAATTCACACAGCAGACAATTTGGGCGTGAGAGGTAAGGTGAGGGCAGTGACTTTTGTGAAGCTAGGATGTGCTATGCTTTTCCCTCGGACCGGATCCTTCCCGCCTGGACAGAATCGGGAGAGATGGGCCATCGCCAAGTGTTAGAGCTACCTTTAGGGGATGGAATGGATTCCCCATTGGACTCCCTGTGTAGTGTATTGTGTGATGGAGGGTAAGGCTTCGTGTTCACTGGACCCTGAGTTTTCGGAATGATGTAGGAATGTAAGTCCCTCCTCTCGGCTCAGGGATAGGGTTAGGGTTAGGCGGAGCATTTCGGAGAAGGATAGCTTTGGAGTTTCGCTACCTGGGTATCAGGCTGCGGGTTTCCAAGTTAGTGTCAGCATGAGATGGCACCTGAGGCTTAAGCACGGGGGAGGATTTCAAGTGCCACCCCGCGGCAACCTAGGAATCAGGCTGTGGGTTAGGGTTAGGGTTAGGATTGGTGAGCGTGACCCGGACGGAGTTCACCTTCCAGGTAGTTTGCCTGTGCGAGGGAAGGTGAGGGCAGCGCCTCTCTTGAAGGTGGGGAAGAATGTGTGTTTCCCGGGAACTGCCAATGGAGGCCTCGCTCTAATGGGCAGCGAGTGGCCAGCGAGGAGGGTTAGCACTCGAATTTGGGGACGGAATAGGCCCCCCATTTCCCTCCCTGAGTGGTGTCCTGAGCGTGGGATGGTGAGTATCGGTGTGCAATGGACGTTCAGGGTGAGGAATGATGTAGGAGCATAAGTCCCTCCTCTCGGGGCAGGGTTTCTGGTAGCATTGGGGATAGGATGCCGGTGAGTGATAGTCTGGCAGTTTCTCACCCTGGCTATTGCTGTGTGGGCTCCCTAGTTAGTAGTGGCATGAGATTTCGCCTTAGGCTCAGCCACAGTGCCGGAATTCAAGGACCGCCTTCTGGGAGCTTAGGAATCAGGTGGTGGCCTAGGTTTAGGGTTAGGGTTGGTGAGGGTGATCCAGAAGGAATTCGCCTACCTGCTGGCTTGCGTGTCCGTGGTAAGGTGAGTGCAGTGTCTTTCACGAAGTTGGGATGCACTGGGTATTTCGAAGGACCTGCACATGGCACCGCAGTTGTAATGCGTAGTGCCGGGCCAGCGAATAGGGTGAGAGCTCGACGAAGGGGACAGGACAGGCTCCCCATTCCACTCCCTGTGTCATGTCGTACACTTTTCAGGGGGCGGGGGAGCCCCTGTTCATTGGTCCTTCAGTGTTCGAATTGATGTAGGAAGGTAAGTCCCTTCCCCCGGTGTCAGGCTGAGGGTGAGGGTTAAAATGAGGATTCCCGTGAGTGACAGCCTCGCAGTTTCTGCACCTGGGTATTGGTGAGCGGCTTTCCTAGTGAGTATCAGCATGAGATTTCACCTTCGGCTAAGCCACAGTGGAGGAGGTCGAGGACTTTCCTCTGGGAAGGTAGGAATCAGTTGGTGAGTTAGGGTTAGGGTTAGGTCAGGTGAGCACGACACGGACGGAATTCACACAGCAGACAATTTGGGCTTGAAAGCTAAGGTGAGGGCAGTGACTTTTGTGAAGCTAGGATGTGCTGTGGTTTTGCCTCGGACCGGATTCTTGCTGCCTAGATAGAATCGGGAGTGATGGGCCATCGCCTAGCGTTAGAGCTACCTTTAGGGGATGGAATGGATTCCCCATTGGACTCCCTGTGTAGTGTAGTGTGTGAAGGAGGGTAAGGCTTCATGTGCATTGGGCCCTGAGTTTTAGGAATGATGTAGGAATGTAAGTCCCTCTTCGAGGCTCAGGGACAGGGTTAGGGTTAGGCGGAGGATTCCGGAGAAGGATAGCTTTGGAATTTCGCTACCTGAGTATTGGGTTGTGGGTTTCCTAGTTAGTGTCCGCATGAGATGGCACCTGAGGCTTAAGCACAGGGGAGGATTTCAAGTGCCGACCCGTGGCAACCTAGGAATCAGGCTGTGGGTTAGGGTTAGAGTTAGGATTGTTGAGCATGACCCGGATGGAATTCACCTTCCAGGTAGTTTGCCTGTGCGAGGGAAGGTGAGGGCAGTGTCATTCACGAAGGTAGGATGAACTGCGTATTTCCAAGGACCTGCACATGGCACCACAGTTGTAAAGGGTAGTGCCGGGCCAGTGAGTAGGGTGAGAACTGGCTGAAGGGAACGGGAAAGGCTCCCCATTCCACTCCCTGTGTCGTTTCGTCTACCTTTCAGGGGGCAGGGGAGCCCCTGTTCATTGGACCATCAGTGTTCGGAATGACGTGGGAAGGTATGTCCCTCCCACCGGAGTCAGGCTGAGGGTGAGGGTTAGGATGAGGATTCCGGTGAGTAACAGCCTCGCAATTTCTGCACCTGGGCATTGGTGTGCGGCTTTCCCAGTTAGTATCAGCATGAGATTTCACCTTCGGCTCAGCGAGAGTGGAGGAGGTCGAGGGCCACCCTCTGGGAAGGTAGGAATCAGGTGGTGGGTTAGTGTTAGGGTTAGGGCAGGTGAGCACGACACGGACGGAATTCACACAGCAGACAATTTGCACGTGAGGGGAAAGGTGAGGCCGGTGACTTTTGTGAAGCTAGGATGTGCTCTGGTTTTCCCTCGGACCGGAACGTTGCCGCCTGGACAGAATCGGGAGTGATGGGCCACCACCTAGCGTTAGCGCTACCTTTAGGGGATGGAATGGATTCCCCATTGGACTCCCTGTGTAATGTATAGTGTGACGGAGGGTAAGGCTTCGTGTTCATTGGACCCGGAGTTTTAGGAAAGATGTAGGAATGTAAGTCCCTCCTCGCGGCTCAGGGATAGGATTAGGGTTAGGCGGAGTATTCCGGAGAAGGACAGCTTTGGAATTTCGCTACCTGCGTATCGGACTTCGGGTTTCCTAGTTAGTGTCAGCATGAGATGGCACCTGAGGCTTAAGTTCGGGGGAAGATTTCAAGTGCTGCCCCACGGCAACGTAGGAATCAGGCTGTGGATTAGGGTTAGGGGTAGGAGTGGTGAGTGTGACCAGGACGGAATTCACCTTCCAGGTAGTTTAGGCTTAGGATTGGTGAGCGTGATCCGGACGGAATTCATCTTCCAGGTAGTTTGCCTGTGCGAGGGAAGGTGAGGGCAGCGCCTCTCTTGAAGGTGGGGTCGAATGTGTGTTTTCCGGGAACTGCCCATGGAGGCCTCGCTCTAATGGGCAGTGAATGGAGAGCGAGGAGGGTTAGCGCTCGAATTCGGGGATGGAATAGGCCCCCCTTTCCCTCCCTGAGTGGTGTTCTGAGTGTGGTACGGTGAGTGGTGGTGTGCCTTGGATTTTTAGCGTGAGGAATGATGTAGGAGCATAAGTTCCTCCTCTCGGGTTAGGGTTCCTGGTAGTGTTGGGGATAGGATTCCGGCGAATGATAGGCTGGCAGTTTCTCTCCCTGGCTGTTGTGGTGTGGGCTCCCTAGTTAGTAGCGGCATGAGATTTTGCCTTAGGCTCAGCAACAGTGCCGAATTTCAAGGACCGCCTTCTGGGAGCTTAGGAATCACGTGGTGGCCTAGGGTTAGGGTTAGGGTTGATGAGCGTGATCCAGAAGGAATTCGCCTACCGGCTGGCTTGCATGTCCGCCGTAAGGTGAGGGCAGTGTCTTTCACGAAGGTGGGATGCACTGGGTATTTCCAAGGACCTGCACATGGCACCGCAGTTGTAATGGGTAGTGTCGGGCCAGCGAGTAGGGTGAGAGCTCAATGAAGGGGACGGGACAGGCTCCCCATTCCAGTCCCAGTGTCGTGTCATCTACCTTTCAGGGGGCCGGGGAGACCCTGTTCATTGGACCATCAGTGTTCGGAATGACGTAGGAAGGTAAGTCCCTCCCCCCGGTGTCAGGCTGAGAGTGAGGGTTAAAATGAAGATTCCGGTGAGTGACAGCCTCGCAATTTCTGCACCTGGGCATTGGTGTGCGGCTTTCCTAGTGAGTATCTGCATGAGATTTCACCTTCGGCTCAGGCACAGTGTAGGAGATCGAGGACCGCCCTCTGGGAATGTAGGAATCAGGTGGTGGGTTAGGGTTAGGCTTAAGGCAAGTGAGCACGACACAGACGGAATTCACACAGCAGACAATTTGGGCGTGGGAGGTAAGGTGAGGGCAGTGACTTTTGTGAAGCTCGGATGTGCCGCGGCTTTCCCTCGGACCGGAGCCTTGCCGCCTTGACAGAATCGGGAGTGATGGGCCATCGCCTAGCGTTACAGCTACATTTAGGGGCTGGAACGGATTCCCCGTTGGACTCCCCGTGTAGTGGAGTGTGTGACGGAGGGTAAGGCTTCGTGTTCACTGGACCCTGAGTTTTTGGAATGACGTAGGAATGTAAGTCCCTCCTTGAGGCTCCGGGGTAGGGTTAGGGTTAGGCGGAGGATTCCGGAGGATAGCTTTGGAATTTCGCTACCTGGGGATCGGGCTGTGGGTTTCCTAGTTAGTGTAAGCATAGATGGCACCTGAGACTTAAGCGCAGGGGAGGATTTCAAGTGCCGCCCCAGGGCAACCGAGGAATCAGGCTGTGGCCTAGGGTTAGGGTTAGGATTGGTGAGCAGGATCCGGACGGAATTCACCTTCCAGGTAGTTTGCCTGTGCGAGGGAAGGTGAGGGCAGCACTTTTCTTAAGGTGGGGTCGAATGTGTGTTTCTCAGGACCTGCCCATCGGGGTCTTGCTAGAGTGGGCAGCGACAGGCTCGGGAGGAGGGATAGCGCTCGATTTCGGGGACGGAATAGGCCCCACATTTTCCTCCCTGAGTAGTGACCTGAGCGCTGGACGGTGGGTGTCGGGGTTAGTTGGACGTCCAGGCTGAGGAACGACGTCGGAGTAGAAGTCCCTCCCCTTGGGTCAGAGTTCCTGTTAGCGCTGGGGATAGGATTCCGGTGGGCGATAGGCTGGCAGTTGCTCTCCCTGGCTATTGGCGTGTGGCTTCCCTAGTTCGTAGCGGCATGAGATTGCGCCTTAGGCTCCGCCACAGGGCCGGATTTCAAGGACCGACTTCTGGGAGCTTAGGAATCAGGTGGTGGCTTAGGGTTAGGGTTAGGGTTGGCGAGCGTGATCCAGAAGGCATTCGCCTACCGGGTAGGCTGCTTGTCAGCGGAAGGTGAGGGCAGCGTCTTTCACGAAGGTGGGATGCACTGGGCATTCCCCAGGACGTGCACATGGCAACGCCGTTCTAGTAGGCAGTGCCGGGCCAGCGAGTAGGGTGAGACTCGATGATGCGGACGGGACAGGCTCCCCGTTCCACTCCCCGCGTGGCATCGTCTACCTTTCAGGGGGCGGGGGGCCCCTGTTCATGTGACCTTCAGTGTTCGGAATGACGTAGGAAGGTAAGTCCCTCCCCCTGGGGTCAGGCTGAGGGTGAGGGTTAGGATGAGGATTCCGGTGAGTGACAGCCTCGCCGTTTCTGCACCTGGGTATCGCTGTGCGGCTTTCCTAGTGAGTATCAGCATGAGATTTCACCTTAGGCTCTGCTACAGTGGAGGAGGTCGAGGACCGCCCTCGGGGAAGGTAGGAATCAGGTGGTGGGTTAGGGTTAGGGTTAGGACAGGGGAACACGACACGGAAGGAATTGACACAGCAGACAATTTGGGCGTGAGAGATAAGGTGAGGGCAGTGAGTTTTGTGAAGCTCGGATGTGCCGTGGTTTTCCCTCAGACCGGAGCTTTGCCGCCTTGAAAGAATCGGGAGGGAGGGTCCAGCGCCTAGCTTTAGAGCTACATTTCGGGGCTGGAACGGATTCCCCTTTGGGCTCCCCGTGCAGTGTAGTGTGCGGCGGAGGGTAAGGCTCCGTGTTCATTGGGCCCTGAGTTTTAGGAATGATGTAGGAATATAAGTCCCTCCTCGAGGCTCAGGGATAGGGTTAGGTTTAGGCGGAGGATTCCGGAGAAGGATAGCTTTGGGATTTCGCCGCCTGGGTGTCGGGCTGTGGGTTTCCTAGTGAGTGTCAGCATGAGATGGCACCTGAGGCTTAAGCACAGGGGAGGATTACAAGTGCCGAAACACGGCAAACGAGGAATCAGGCTGTGGACTAGGGTTCGGGTTAGGATTGGTGAGCATGACCCGGACGGAATTCACCTTCCAGGTAGTTTGCCTGTGCGAGCGAAGGTGAGGGCAGCGACTTTCTTGAAGGTGGGGTCGAATGTGTGTTTCCCGGGACCTGCCCATGGAGGCCTGGCTATAGTGGGCAGCGACTGGCCAGCGAGGAGCGTTAGCGCTCGATGTCGGGGACGGAATAGGCCCTCCATTTTCCTCGCTGAGTAGTGTCCTGAGCGCTGGACGGTGCGTGTCGGTGTTAGTTGGACGTCCAGGCTGAGGAGTGACGTAGGAGTAGAAGTCCCTCCTCTCGGGTCAGGGCTCCTGTTAGCGCTGGGGATAGACAGGATTCCGGTGGGCGATAGGCTGGCAGTTTCTCTCCCTGGCTATTGGCGTGCGGGTTCCCTAGGTGGTAGCGGCATGAGATTGCGCCTTAGGCTCAGCCCCAGTGCCGGATTTCAAGGACCGCCTCCTGGGAGATTAGGAATCAGGTGGTGGCTTAGGGTTAGTGTTAGGGTTGATGAGCGTGATCCGGAAGGAAGTCGCCTCCCGGGTAGTTTGCCTGTGTGAGGGAAGGTGAGGGC
>NW_022947157.1:0-1628 GCF_012274545.1 Fukomys damarensis | reverse complement strand
GGGGGAAGGATTTTGGCGGTGATTGTGTCTTTTGCTATGATTTTAAAAAATTTAGACATTAACTATGTTTTCATCATACCTCATACATGGCCTGGAGATTATAATTAAGTAGACCAAGAGTAAGATCTGAGTCGCCTTTCCGACAGTGCTGACCTCCCCGCAAGAACACGCCTCTCACCGAAGATCTCCTCCATCCCTCCCCAGAGGAGGCGAAGAGGAAGCACAAGAAGCAGTGCCTGGTGCAGAGCCCCGGTTCCTGCTTCATGAGCGGAAAGTGCCCCGGATGCTGTAAAGTCACCTCAGTCTTCAGCTATGCGCAGACGGTGATTTTGTGCATGGCCTGCTCCACTGTCCCTGCCAGCCTGCAGGAGGAGAAGCGAGGCTCACAGAAAGATGCTCCTTTAGGCGGAAGCAGCGCTAACAGTTCCCTGAGTCAGATGAATGGGAAGCCATCCCAATAAACACGTTTGAATTAAAAAAAAGTTTTTAAGTTAAGTCTGAATCAATATTTTTAATCTGTAAGCAGAAGCCATTGTATATACAGTAACTTCCCAGCCTACAAACGAGTTCCATTACAGGAGAACATTCGTAAGTCAGATTCATCTGTCACTGACAGAGTCAGTCTTGCATAGTACATCTGCTAAAGTTTGCAACTTCAATGTTTATAAGTCAGGGACTTACAGTACTTTCTTGTATTTAGCAGAGTATTGATTTTTATAGCCTTCACTTACATTTAGTTTTTAAACTTAGGAGGAAAAACAGCCTATTTGAATCGCAAGAAATCAAAATATGAACATTACACAATATTTCTTTCAAACTAACTAGAGAAGAATCTTGTAAAAAGATTTATTAGCCAAGTGTGTTGTTGTATGCCTGTAATCCCAGCTACTCAGGAGGCTAACGCAAGATGGTTGCATGTTCAAGGCCAGCCCACACAACCTTGTGAGACCCTGTCTCAAAATATGAGACCAAGGGCTGAGGGTGAAGCTCAGCTGGTAAGTGTTTGCTGAACATGTACAAGGCCCTTGGGTTCCACCACCACTATGAGAAAAATAAAAACGGTTCCATTTAGTAGTGTTCCCTGATGATTCTAGTTCTATCTTTTTTTCCCTAGTGAGTGGAGTGCCATAGAAAAAGAAATGGGTGACGGGCTGCAGAGCGCTGGCCATCATATGGACGTGTGAGTACCTGGAAGACTTGGCGTAACAGTGAGGGTGCAGACTGCGGTGGGGCATGTCAGTGACTCAGAATTCTCATGGGTTTTTGTCAGGTTTCCTGTTATTTGTATTGTGCTCTCTGTACACAGATCTGATTTAAATTCATTTCAGGAATGCCAGATTAGTTTAATATTTGCAAATGGGTCTAACTTATGTATTAATAGAATGAAGATAAAATCCTGTGCATTTATTTCAATAGATGTAAAAGGTGTTTAACAAATTTCAACACCCATTGACAGTAAAAATTCTTATCAAACTAGAAATTGCCGGGGTCCAGCCTCGGCCAGAATTCAGGTCCTGAGGGAGGAGGGTTCGAGTTGGCACTTGTGAAGGAATGAGATACACTCTGTAGGTATGAGGTGGTGTGCCTTTCGAATATTGGAGGATTTTTTTTTTTTTTTTTTGGTTTTT
>NW_022947156.1:0-221 GCF_012274545.1 Fukomys damarensis | reverse complement strand
GAGCGCTATCTCTTTAATCTTATCAAAAGGGCTTTTATATTTCAAATGAACAATGAAGAATGTATTATATGTTAATCTAAATCACTTTCTAAGTGAAAACAAGCCCTTTTACTTGTCAGAATTCTAGATTTGTTGGTTGTCCATCTCTTTTAAGGATGGATTCTCTCTCATAATTGACCAGTGGCACCCACATAAATAAGATGTTTAAATTGTTTAACAGG
>NW_022947155.1:0-211 GCF_012274545.1 Fukomys damarensis | reverse complement strand
GGGTGGGAAACCCCAAGGAGGGCCGCCCTCACCTGGCCCCCTTCTCCTTGGTCCCAGCCAGCTATAATGAGATGCGCCGACAACTCCTCCCGGTATTTGTAGGTAATGTTCTTCACCACGTTTGCAGCAGCCAGAACAAGGGGTGGCATCTCCAGTTCCAACCTGGAGGAAACGTTAGTAGGGTGATCCCTGAACCCCAGCTGCAATAGTT
>NW_022947154.1:0-263 GCF_012274545.1 Fukomys damarensis | reverse complement strand
CTTCAAAGAATGTTGGCTTGGTTTTCAAGTGGACAAATAATGTCCTTTCTCTAAATCATCACTAACCCACTTTTTGGTGAAAAGCCTGACACATTCAGATTGATATTTGCGGGTATACACAAGTTTCAAACCATGTTTTTATATGTAATAGTCACAATGACTTCTCATTTTTTTCACAGGTCTATTACCTTTTTGTATCCTCAGCATAATAGAGAAGAAAGAGCATGAGGAATGATAATCAGAGCAGTGTGTCTGAATTCATC
>NW_022947153.1:0-224 GCF_012274545.1 Fukomys damarensis | reverse complement strand
TAGCAGCTAATTCCCTGTGAGTCATAAATACAAGTGCTGGGGACAGAACCATAGCTACCAGCCCGATCTAACATCAGAGCTGTGAAGATGCTGGTGGGGAGATTGCAGTTGGGCCTCAGATGGCCCCCGTGGCAGCTGCTCACCGGGCAGTGGAATCCATCGGAAACCAGAAGCTGGAGTGAGCAGGGGACTCTGGGATCCAGGCTGCTGTTGTGAATGAGATA
>NW_022947152.1:0-234 GCF_012274545.1 Fukomys damarensis | reverse complement strand
GGGTCTCAAGGCATAGCATCTCCTTTACAAGAGGCTCTCAAATGCGCCACAGCACAAGGGGAGAAAGTCTTTAAACTATTCCCCGTCGTTCAAGTAGAGGGACCCCAAGGGTTGATTAGAGAACATCGCCTTCTTGAGTTTAAATTGGTGAAAGAATTAAATACAGCTGTAAATCAGTATGGCACTGCAGCTTACTTCACTTGTGCTATCCTGGACTCCATTACTGGATCCTGG
>NW_022947151.1:0-392 GCF_012274545.1 Fukomys damarensis | reverse complement strand
CTGCATTTTAGCTTGCTTTTTACAACCATTGGGAGAAATAGGTGTTTACCTTATTCTTAGAGAAAAAGAAATCAGGATTCAGGACAGTTAAGTTACTTGTCTAATATTACATAGCTAGTAAGTAGCTGAGTCAGGACCCAAACACCAAAGTCTTCCTCTTAACACTGCACTGCCCTGCCCCACTGTCCAAAGTAATGGTACAGTGGAGCTTGAACGGAGCTAGTCTGGTCACAATCTAGGGCACAGGTTGTATATCCTGTTACATGAAGGGAGAGACAAGGCTCTTGGCCACCAGGGCTTCTAGATCCACATGGTTTGACAGGACTCTCCTGCTTAGTGGAATTTTCTTAACTCTAAATATTTAGCAACAGAAATGTTAACAGTTGTGAATC
>NW_022947150.1:0-1452 GCF_012274545.1 Fukomys damarensis | reverse complement strand
TTTTTTTAATGTTAAGAATCTTAAATATATTTTGAGATTTACTAATTTTAATGTGCTAAAAATCACTAGATACATATAATTTATATATGTGTATTACCATAGACTATTCTATATTAGTTTGTGATGACCACCAATACCCCTACAATTTTCAAAGAGGTTCCACAAGTGATTCAGTTATACATTTCCTGGCCAAGAACCAGAGATTTAAAACTGCTTTCAGTATTCATGTGTTTCTACTTAAAGAACTCTTCCCAACACATCTCCCCCGCAAAGAAAGTAATTAAGGCTGTTCTAGCTTCAATAACTTTTGATGGATCAAAGCATCTTGTTTTAAAGCTCTATTAAAATCTACAAAAACCAATTTTTCTCTTCAGAAGTGAGAAATAAAAATTTTAATGCCTATAATTTAGTTTAAAAGATGTTTTATATAAAAATCAAAGCATGAATAATTAAGGAAATATTAGCCAGGGATTTAGCTCAGTGGTTCCACCACCTGCCTCGCAATCACAAGGTCCCAAGTTCAACCCCTGGTTTAAAAAAAAAAACAAAACACACACATATATATCATTAAGGAAACAATGATAATTCTCTATCACACTGCAGCATCTGAATACTTAATTGGAAGCACTTGATGTATGTGCCTGGTGTGTCTTATAATCAGAGACATCCAATGAAACTGTTCATAAAAAAACTGCAAATTTAAAAAGGTTACCTCTGTGTAGCTTCATAAAATATACCTTTTTATATGAGTGACAAATGGCAAATCAAACAACTAAAGTCACAGGACATGAGGAACTGCTTTGGTAAGAATGAAATAAACAATGAATAGATTTTTTTATCAATGAAATATTACATGAAGTTACTTCCATAGTTTTGAATGAATAATTTCATGCTATTTCTTTCAATGCTTTTCAAAATATTTATCTACCCCATATACTAAATTACAATTAGAATAGAGCATTCCACCCATAACATTGCAGATAAAGGGTACTTTGCTGCAAAGTAAGTTTCTATCCAACTATAACAATCAAGGATCAGCATATTTGTGCTCAAAACCAGAAACTAATATTTAACAAAATCGTTAGAGATTTAGAAAAAAATTTTAAAATTAATGATTGGGACAACTAGTACTGCAAAGAGTCTTACCACTCTAACACATCACACATTACATACTATGTTAGGCTGGGTGTGTGTGTAGCTCAGTGAGAGAGGGCATTCACAAAGCCCTTGGGGCTCAATCCCCAGCACTAAATCAAACCACACCAAACCAAACTCCACAATGTAATTCAGTATCTAATGTAGTTTCTGCCTGCTGTACCTCAAACCAATATATTGAAGCAGTTTCAAACTATTATTCTAGTGTCAGAACGATGATCAAAAGTATCAAAAGCGTGATAGGTTCAGTCCCATCAAAGTAAAACAATTTTTTCTCCAGCATTAAAAAAAAAAAAA
>NW_022947149.1:0-366 GCF_012274545.1 Fukomys damarensis | reverse complement strand
TCATGCTAATACTAACTAGGAAAGCCACTCCCCAATACCCAGGTACAGAAATTCCGAGGCTACGACTCACTGGAATCCCATTCCTAACCCTAACCCTCAGCCTGAACCTGAAGGAGGGACTTACCTTCCTACGTCATTCTGAACACGGAAGGTCCAATGAACAGGAACCCCCTGCTCCCTTCAATGCAGATGACAAGACACAGGGAGTGGAATGGGGAGCCTATCCCATCCCCTTCATCGAGATCTAACCGTACTCGCAGGCAACGAACTACCCATTATAACTACAGTGATATGTCCGGGTCCTTGGAAATACACAGTTCATCCCAACTTCATGAAAGACACTGCCCTCACCTTCCCGCTCACATG
>NW_022947148.1:0-231 GCF_012274545.1 Fukomys damarensis | reverse complement strand
GCCTATGGGGGATTTAGCTCAGCGGTTCTGCCACCTGCCTTGCAAGCACAGGGACCCGAGTTCAATCCCTGGCACCAAAAACAAAAACAAAACAAAACAAAAAACCTCAGGCGAATCTTAAGCCCTTAAATTTTCTTGAGAGGGACAATGACACGGTAACAAGAGTGATGGAAAAAGAAGTGAGACAGGAAAGGAGCAAAAGCGGTGTATTACTCAGGAGGCTCAAGCTTC
>NW_022947147.1:0-207 GCF_012274545.1 Fukomys damarensis | reverse complement strand
TCCGGTGGGAGTGGAGGGCAGAGGCCTGCGTGGGTCACGCGGAGAGGGCCGCTGCGCCTCCTCTGAACAGGAAGAAGCCGAGGGCCGGACGGCAGGACACCGTGTGAAGACGGCGTGCGTCACGGAGGACGCCGCCAAACAGACGCACACAGACACACGCCCGCATGAGGGAGTAGACAAACAGCCAGGGCTCCGGCTGCTACAGCA
>NW_022947146.1:0-821 GCF_012274545.1 Fukomys damarensis | reverse complement strand
GTCAATATAGCTACATGTATGTTTATGTGTACGTGTGCCAGTGTGTGCACAGCTGAGTGTTTCTGTGGGTGCTCAGTCCATGTGGCCACCTGTGTCTGTGTACACACATGTACGTGCCAGACGTCTGCCTGCTTCTCTGAGTCATTATGCTGGTGCGCACGTGTCTGTGTCTCTAGGTGTGTTTTGTGCACACATGTTTATGTGTACATGCATGTGCCTGTGTGTGTACATTTAAGTACATGCAGTGTCACACA
Source organism: Fukomys damarensis (assembly GCF_012274545.1). Classification (NCBI taxonomy): domain Eukaryota; kingdom Metazoa; phylum Chordata; class Mammalia; order Rodentia; family Bathyergidae; genus Fukomys; species Fukomys damarensis. Next base: position 567 of record NW_022947146.1, on the reverse strand, counting down.
CACAGGCACTGTGAGAATTAAACACCTGTCTCTGGGCATGTCCAGGAATACCTTCCTGTGGAGTCACCTGGGCTCCTATACGTGTCTTGTGTATCTGTTTAAGAGAAGGTATGCTGTGTGTGTACATGCATATCTGCATGAACACGAGTGCCCACAGATGTGTATGGTACGTGCACAACCAAGTCCTGCGAGAGAGCACACATGGCTCTCTCTGGCTGTGTGCACACGTGTTAGAGGGAAGCACACATCTGTCTATGATGGTAGATTCAGGCAAAGGCCATGTCCCAGCCTTGGCTACTGCTATAGACAGCCTGGATTCCTCCTTCCCAGCTTCCTGTGTCTCTGTCTCTGGCTGTTCTGGGTCAGCCATCCCTGCACAGGGCATGTGTACAGGAAGGGTAGGAGGGGCCAGGATGGCACAGTGGGTGAGACGCGAATCTATTCACTGCCAACTAGCTGTGTGACTGACGCTGCAAGGGCTGTGCTGTTCCTATGCTCCTGGTTTCCCATCCACAAGGCAGGGATAAACAGAGAAACTGACATACAGTTGTGGTAAAGATGCAAGGC
>NW_022947145.1:0-270 GCF_012274545.1 Fukomys damarensis | reverse complement strand
TTCTGTTCTAAATGACTGAGTCAGTCTCACTTGCATGTATATCTCCTATCAATATAACTCTTACACTGAGACCAGCATCAATAATGGAATGCTTCTCTGTATAAATATGTGTGTATTACTTCTTTGCTCTACAGCACTCCTATCTAATGAGGATCCCCATAGATCTTTCTTTTAGACAGTGCCTGCTGGGTGAAGTCTTCCAAGAGGAAAATGTTCTGCACTACATTGATAAGAAGAGTAAACAAAACTATGCCACAATTAAAAGCAAAC
>NW_022947144.1:0-4046 GCF_012274545.1 Fukomys damarensis | reverse complement strand
GCAAATTTCCAATGATGAATATCATTACACTGTATAATTTAAATATACCAATAAAATTAATTTTTTAAAAATGGATTTTCACTAATTAAAATGTACATGAAAACCATTTAGACTCACTGTAGATTTCTCATCAGAAGCTCACATGGCTAGAATGACATTGTTCTGAAAATATTCACTAACAAAGAATACTATACCCAGGGTCCAGGGATTTAGTTCAGTGGTTCTGCCGCCTGCCTCACAAGCACAAGGACCCATGTTTGATCCCTGGTATCCCCCCTGCCCCCCCAAAAGGAATAGTATATCCAGCAAGCCTATTAGTCATAATTAAAAGAGAAGTGAAGACCTCTGAAAATAAGCATAAACTAAGAGAATCCATGGCCACTAGATGAGAATTATAGAATATGTTTAAGTAAATTCTACTCCCAGAAAGAGAAACACTAAAACAAACAAACAAAAAGACAATGCAAGCATGTGAAGAATAGATCACATTAGAAGAAGACAATAAATGATAAATAGGAAAAAATCAAACATTATCAATGCAATAAATCATTTAATTTAAGCACATAAGAAAAAAGAAATTAACATAGAAAATAAAATCAACCAAAGATAATCAATAAAATTATTCCAATAATAACTTGCAGTAACACCTTCCAATAATAACTCTGAATATGAATGGTCTTAACTATACAGTTAAAAAACACAGATGAATGCATGAATTAAAAATACCCAGTGACATCCTGCTTACAAGAAACTTACATCTGCAAAGACGTAAACAACATGAAACTGAAAGGATATAAAAGAATATCTCAAGCAAATGAAATATAAAATCAAGCAAGACTAGCTAAATTCATATCCAACAAAATTGACTTTAACACAAAATTAGTAGAGACAAAGAAAGACACTATATATTGATCAAAGACACAATACATCAAGAACTTATAAAAAATACAAGTATATGTGCACCAAATATTATAGCACTAATTTTATAATACAGGCACTTCTAGATATTAAAAGGCTAGTTAGAACACAATAGCAAAATAAATAACTCTCACTAATAGATAGATCATCCAGATAATATCAGCAAAGAAAAATCACACTTAAATTACACTGAGGTAAAAATAGACAACAGATATCTATGAAATATCCTATCTAACAGGTTCAGAGTATACATTCTCTTTTCATCAGGATATGGAACATTTTCAAAAATAGACTATATCATAGGCCACAAAGCAATCTTAGTAAATTAAAAATATTGAAATAATTTCTTGCATCTTATCAGACCACAACATAGTGAAACTAGAAATCAACAGCAAGAGCAGTAGTAAAACATATATAAATACACAGAAAATTAACAACACACTGTTGAACAAATAATGGGTCCTTAAAGAAATCAGAAGAGATATTAGAAAATTAATGAAGTTGAATAAACACACCACAACACAACATACTAAAACCCTGGGGATATAGAAAAAGTGGTATTAACAGGAAAATTTATGTGAGTGAGTGAGTAAAACATAAATACAGAAAATTTAAAAAAACTAGCTGACTATTCAAGAGGAAAAGACAACAGTCAAGTAAAGTCAGAGGCAAAAAAGGAAATATTACTATTTAATTTCAAAGAATCATCATGAGATACTTTGAAAAACTGTATGACAGTAACATGGCAAATCTAGAAGACATATCAAAATTCTGGCCATACTTTATGTGCTGAAACTAAACTAAGAATTTATCAGAAACTTATATAGATCAACACTAAGTAATGAGGTTGAAGGACTAACCGAGACTTTCAGCAAAACAAGGCATAAAACTGACTGGATTCACAGCTGAGCATCAGCAGATTTTAAAGAGTACCATTTTTTTCCCATGGATTTAAAGAATTAAGACTGTTAAAATGGGCATAATATACAACAATGTATAGTTTAATAGTAACCATGGTAGATATACTAATGACAGAACTAGAAATAAATTCATAAAATCTTATAGAAACACAAAACAAGTTGAGTAACCAAAGCAATTCCCAGAAAAATGAGTAATGATGGAATCATTGCAATATGCAATTTCAAAACATACTACAAAGCCATAGCAACTAAAACAGCAAGGTATAATGGTATTATCTTAAAATTAGACCGGAAAACCAATAGAGCAAAATGCAAAACCTAAAGATAAATATTTACCTTTTAATCCAACTGATTCTCAACACAGATGCCAACTCAATCCCTTGAACAACTGTGCTGAGAAAACTGGATTTTCATGCATAGAAGATTAAAACTAGATCACTGTCTCCTTGTACATATAAAACAAATTTTATAAATTTATAAATTTATATAGAAACAAAGAAAGATGAACTGAGAATGCAGTAGAGAGTATTATGATCTGGAGAAGCAGTAAGGGGGAGGGTTGAGCATGCAGCTTGGAGGAGTGCAGACATTTGGAGGAAAGTGATCAAAACCACATATATGTTGTTATAAAATACCACAGTCAAACTCATTAATGTATACAATTGCTATGCAGTGTTGATATTAATGATAATAATAAAATTTAAAACATACTTTAGCAAGTTACAAAAATAATTTTATAAATCAGATGAAAGCTCCCCATCTAAAAAAATAAACTATTCCATTGTAAACTTGAGATACTTTATTGGAAGTATTTTCTTAAAAATTATACAGTGTATAGTGAATACTGAATAAAAACTTTAAAATTTACTTACAACTAGTTTAGTATGAAAATAACTTCTATGACATGTACATTTTCAATGTCCCTCAAAATTTCTTTTATTTCTAGAAGGAAAACAATCCTCATCTGTCTTCCTTAGTCTTCTTAGCCACTCCTCACAGGTCTTTAGTAATACACAAAAGAGATTCATCTTGAAGCTCATCAAAAGTTGGTTTAATTCAATGTCCAAATTACAATGTTCCAAGAACTGTTTTATAAGTACAGTGCATCATATTGATCTAAATAAAATTAAGAGAATCAGTGAAAATGAAAACTAAAATTTTAAAGATGTTGGCTCTTTTTCCTGATTTGGTACTTTTCCCATTTAGTAAATCAATTTAGGTAATTCTTTAGTTCATGTTTTAAAAATTTCCAGAAATTCTGAATTTTTAAAACTCCTGAGAATAAAACTCAGAGCAGCTCTGACAATACCTCTTATATTGTTCATTTAATACATATTTTAACAGAACACTTGTTATGTGAAAATATTAATGTTAAATACATATTCATTGTGACAATACTAAACACTTGAGAACCAATGATAATAGGAGAGAATTCTAAATGTTTCTTTTCCCTAGAGTTGATACTCGTGGGACAAGATTCTAGTGGGAGGTCATTATCATTGTTTGCTCCTAACCACACTTTTATACCCAGTATATGAAGTTGTCACATCAACCTACCTTTGCAGAAGGCCAAATATCTTTAGGCATCAGCTTCGTCAGATGTCAGGATTAGTGACTTCAAAGGTACTTTGAGGCAACCACTACCTCACATTATCAGTCCTTTTTTCCTTTCACAGGAATAGTAAAGAAAAATACAGAACACTGATCTCTGTAGGAAGAAGGTATCTGTCTGTATTCTGTCCTTGACATTTATAATTCTACAATCTTTGTCTCTAGTGTCTTCCCCAATGTTAATTGAGATGCAGAGTACAATTGGTCAGTCTATACTTCTTCTCCTTCTAAGAGGCACACTCTTTGATGAAGAGACATTCTTTTACTGTCTCTCTGTCTCCTGTACTGTAAAATTATAGCAAGAAATTCTTTGTTTACCTGTTTCATCTCAGAGTGTGAAGTCTTTATCCAGTTACTTGGAACCTGTATTAACTTATCTGTAAACTTCTTGCAAAAATGTTGTCAAATATATTTTTGAGAATTATTCTGTGCAAGGCAATGTGGCCAGTACTACACTGAGTTCATAAATTAATATAGAAGAAAAGTTGGTATGGAACTTATAAATACAGAATTAAGTATGTGCCAAATTTGAAAATAAGGAATATACTCGTGTGCAGGTGAAAAGCAGCTCTATTTTTAAAAAGAGTAGCTCTACTA
>NW_022947143.1:0-217 GCF_012274545.1 Fukomys damarensis | reverse complement strand
CACACAGCACCTGGTTTCCTCTTTGACTTCACCTCCTGTCAGCTTTCCCTTTCCTGTTGTACTTGCTTCCTTACTATCATTCCCAAATTCTAAGCTCAGGCCCTTTTCACTTTCTGTTGTTTGTCTGTAGCACTCTTTTATGTGTTTTTTTCCCCTCTTATTTTATTTAAAGCTGTATTTTTTCATAGCATAAATTACTGCAGATATTGCACTGTGG
>NW_022947142.1:0-560 GCF_012274545.1 Fukomys damarensis | reverse complement strand
ATAGTGAGTTCCAGGTCAGTCTCAACTACAGAGTGAGACCCTGTCTCAAAAAACAAACAAAAAAAAACCCAAAACTTTTCCTCTAATAATCCACCGCCTTATCCTTGTACTTTCATGTTGGTTTTTGTTTGCTTACTTGTTTGTGCTGTGGTCCTAGGGATTAAACCCAGATCCTTTGCACTGCCAGCTCTTTTTTTTTTTTCTTTTTCTTTTTCTTTCTTTTGATACAGGGTCTGGCTAAATCACTAGATTGCCCAGGATGGGCTCCAACTTTTGATCCTCCTGCTTCAGCCTCCCAGAATGCTGGGATTACAAATCTGCACTGGCCTGGTTCTTGTTTTTGTTGTTGTTATTGTTTTAAAGCAGGGTCAATGGCTTTCTAAGTCTCTTAAACTCCCCAGGCCCTCAAATTTGTGATCCCCTTACCTTGGCCTCTTGTTTTGTTTGTTTGTTTGTTTGTTTGGAGATAGGGTCTCACTGTGTAGTTGAGACTGACCTGGAACTCACTAGGTATCCCAGGCTGGTCTCGAACTCACAGTGATCCTCCTGCCTCAGCCTCC
>NW_022947141.1:0-240 GCF_012274545.1 Fukomys damarensis | reverse complement strand
AATGGTTTCCAGAAGGAAGGAAGGGCAAGCTATGGGCTGAAGAGCAGCGGACCAGCTCAGGGACGGGCCCCACCGTGGAGCTCCAGGGCACCTTTAAGGGTGTATTGTGGCACACACCTGTATGGCTCTGGGAGGCTGAGGCAGCACTGCCAGCTCGAACCCAACCTGGGCAACTCAACAACTCATTGAAACTCTGCCTCAAACATAAAAAGAGAAAAGGGGCTCAGGATGTAGCTCAGG
>NW_022947140.1:0-425 GCF_012274545.1 Fukomys damarensis | reverse complement strand
GAGCAATAATCCTGCTGTTGATCTTTCTTCATATTAATATTTTCATAATGTAATGTCTTTTTCCTTCAGAAAATTCATATATAAATTGAGCATCCTCAATTTAAATACATAAACATTTATATAAGCAAAGAGAATATGTTACATTTCTTGCTTTAAAAGTATATAATAAGATCAAAGCATTAGATTAGATTAATACAAAATTTATAAAAATGCATGCAAAATTTTTATGACAAACTTCTATTTGGAATATCAGAGGTATCAGCCAGACATAATTTAAGTCTGTGTCTTTCCAAATATAAAAATAAACCCTATAAGCATATTTTTTCCATTTAGGTTGGCCAAATGTTGGTATTCTCTCAAGTCTTTCAGAACAATTCTGATTCAATAAATTAAGCTCAAAAATGCAAAAACAAAATAAAAAAAAA
>NW_022947139.1:0-201 GCF_012274545.1 Fukomys damarensis | reverse complement strand
GACTTTCCTACTCAAGCAAGATTTCTCCCTTTTTGAAGCACTGGGATTATTGGAAAGTAAATACAGTACATAACTACAAAACCAGGATATTGGTTACCATGACCTCAACACCTAACTTTCTTTCTCCACATCTTGACCATAGTATGCTTTCAACAGCTCCTTGATGAAAAAAGAAAAGTTAGCCTATAAGACAATTAGAGA
>NW_022947138.1:0-237 GCF_012274545.1 Fukomys damarensis | reverse complement strand
CTGAATTCTCTTCTACGTGACTCTAAAGACTCTTATCTCCTTTTTCATTACCACTTAATTTATTGTTATTGCTACTGTTTGCAATCTCTGTTGTATCATACCAATCTCTTGAACTTTTATTATTTTTTTCTTGACTGTTTTGTACTTTACCTGAATATGTTGGTTTCCTCCATTGTTCTTGTCTAGAATCTTCATTTCTGGATGCAGTTTTTTCAGCTTCTAATTTCAACTGAAATA
>NW_022947137.1:0-250 GCF_012274545.1 Fukomys damarensis | reverse complement strand
TTTTATTTTTAGATAATTAATGTTAGATTTCAGTATGTCGTTCAAAGAGATTAGGTCAAAAAGACATCTGCACTTACAGTATCTTCCCAATGGCAAATTATATTGAGATGATCAAAAATTACCTGTGTAAATCATGCATAAGTGGAATAAAGTAAAAGTTAGATTTAATTTAAGAACAGTTAGAAACTTTCCATTAATGTTCATCTTTTTTCAGTCAGATAAGCTTGCATTTAGAACAGCAGGATAGAAG
>NW_022947136.1:0-285 GCF_012274545.1 Fukomys damarensis | reverse complement strand
CTGGATGGTAATAATATTATGGAACACAATATAAAGCAAGGAGCAATGACAAATATTGTTGAATTTTTGTAATTTTAAATGGAGTTGATAGAAAAGCTTTCACTGGGATTACCTAAAGAAAATAATGCAGAGGTTGAAAAAATAAGTCACACTAATAGTCAAGATGAGGGACCTAGAATTTAATAGAAACAGTAGCAAAAGCAGGCCGACTGGGGCAAACAGGGTGGGCAAGGAGGGTGGAGGGGGTGAAGGGAGGGCTGGGCAATGGGGAAAATTTAACTTAAA
>NW_022947135.1:0-203 GCF_012274545.1 Fukomys damarensis | reverse complement strand
TTTGTCACAGATGATGTAGCTGAGTACATCTGGAGTTGTTTTTGTGTCTTCCAATCTATTCCAGTGATCCTCAGTTTGTTTCTTTGCCAGTACCGTGCTGTTTTTATCACAGTGGCTTTGCAGAATAGTTTCAAATTGGCTCTTGTTATCCCCGCTGCCATGTCTCTGTTGCCTAGGATAGCTTTTGCTATTCTAGGTCTCTT
>NW_022947134.1:0-1035 GCF_012274545.1 Fukomys damarensis | reverse complement strand
GAGGTTACTGCTCCTGTATAAACTGCAGTTTTTTCACACCTAAAAGCACAACATCTTCTATCATAGGTAGCTATTACACCGGTGCTATTTTTTATTCTCCCATTATTCTATAGAGAGTTTTCTCTGTCCTGAAAGTACAATACTGAATGAGACAAATTTTTACTCTCTTAAAGTCATCATTCTAGTGGAAAAGATCAATAAACAAAAAGGGAATTTGGAGTCCATCAGTGAGAACTATTTTGAAAGAAATAAATCAATATGAAGGGCACAGGTTAGCAATTAGGGATGACTTTCTGAAGACCTGACGTTTGAGCTGAGTACTGACTGCAGTAAAAGAGGAAGCAGTGGAGTATCTGGATGAAAGATCATTTCAGATGACAGAGGAATATAAAGTTTAAAGGGAGAGAGAGAGTCTGGCATCTTTAAGGGACATCCAGGAACAGAGGACAAGACAAAACGATAGTAGTGGTAGTAATAGGTGGAACTAGATGCTGGTCATGTGTTGATGAAAAACTGAGATATTTGTAGTGTGAGGAGACACTGTTGGACAGTCTGCAGTATGTAGAGTGTTATGTATTTGGACATATATTTTTAGAAGGATCACTCAGGACAAGGTTATTCTGTCAGAAATATTAATGAAGAAGTTAAACAGAAGCATATTCATAGAGCCACATAAACAGAATGTACTTCAGTTGAGAAAAGTGGGCAGGCTACATTGGTAAGGACAGAGGTGGCAAAATGAAGTCTGAGTATTTTGTTTGGACAGCACCTGTTGAATACAGTGCCTGAGAAATGCAGCATTTTTGGAATCAAGGAAGTGAATTTCATATGGGTGAGTGACGATAGTAAGGCCAGGTTTGGGAAGAACTTTTTTATGTTTTGCACATAGTAAGTGTGTTTTATGGCCAATAGATATATTGAAAGGAAAAATAGGATGTATGAGTCTGGGATTTAGGATAAATGTCTAGCTAAGATGATTATCTGAGTCATCAGGTACACAGTTTTTAAGAAAGGGAGACTAGATGAGATCTTCAA
>NW_022947133.1:0-219 GCF_012274545.1 Fukomys damarensis | reverse complement strand
CCACATAAAATTGTACTTTTTGTAGCCTTTTTCAGGTTCTACACCAGCAGGATGACAGGCTTAAGGACTTCTCCCTGACCAGTTTTACAAGAGAAAGCATGCAGTTGAAAGACTGCTATAAAGCAAGGCACATGTGTCCAAGCAGTGGGTAATGAAAGCTGGGGAAAGGAAAAATAAATATGTAGGACACTTTGGCTACACAGTAGGAAGCCAGGAGTC
>NW_022947132.1:0-300 GCF_012274545.1 Fukomys damarensis | reverse complement strand
GAGGTATTACTGGGATATCCTGCAGTTTTTGAAAATGCTGGGTAAGGAGGATCTTGGTCTTCATATTCTATATCCTCTTCAAGTAAAATGTTTCCAGTTTTGTATATATCTTGTCCTTTGCTACTTCTGGCTGATGTTTTGTTGTCTATAGTCCTTACAAAAGGATCAAAACTTGCCTTGTTTGTAAATTTTGGAATCTGCAATAATAAAAAGGAATTCGGTAGCATTTATTCTGAATTTATAATGAATTTTAATAAACTTTTTGGGTAACCTGCCAATTTACATATCCATACTCTTCTA
>NW_022947131.1:0-217 GCF_012274545.1 Fukomys damarensis | reverse complement strand
TTCTTTGGTTGAATAACACTCTATCTTTGGAAATAATGAAATTTCTCCATCATTTCACTCTCCCTTTCTCGAATACCCAGCATTCTACAACTCTATCCATGCGTGTGGTGTGTCACATGTCTGTGAAAGTGCATGGGTGTGTCTGGCTGGGCACGCATGTGTCTGGTGGGCACACATGTGTCTGCATGGATGGTCCCATGTCTGCAATCCAGTCCAT
>NW_022947130.1:0-276 GCF_012274545.1 Fukomys damarensis | reverse complement strand
CAGGTCTTGGTTCTCATTGTTTTCCCATTCCCCTGCCCTTCCTTCACCCCCTCCACCCTTCTCTATTTACAAAAACGTTGCTTCCATGTGCACGCATGTTTATAGTGGCACAGTTTGTAATAGCTAAAACCTGGAAACAGCCCCCCATCAGTTGGAGACTGATAAAGATGTGGTTTTTCTATAAAATTGAATACTACTCAGCCATAAAGAATGAGAAACCAGAGTCATTCATAAGAAAATGGATGCATAATAAGGCCATATTCATAAAATAAGAAA
>NW_022947129.1:0-501 GCF_012274545.1 Fukomys damarensis | reverse complement strand
TTTCATTCCTAATTGCATGTATCTGAGCCTTTTCTTTCCTTTTTTTGATAAGGTTAGCTAAGGGTTTATCAATATTATTTATTCTTTCAAAAAACCAACACTTCGATTCATTTATTTTTTGTATGGTTTTCTTAGTTTCCATTGCATTGATTTCTGCTCTAATCTTTATAATTTCCTCTCTTGTTCGAGCTTTGGATTTTTCTTGCTCTTGTTTTTCTAGGAGTCTAAGATTCATCATTAAGTTGTTTATTTGAGAACACTCTGTTTTTCTCTGTGGGCATTCAATGCTATGAATTTTTCACGTAGAACTGCTTTCGTTGTGTCCCATAGATTCCTATATGTTGTATTGGCATTTTCATTTATTTGTAAAAACTGTCTGATTTCTTCTTTAATTTCCTCTGTGATCCATTAATTGTTCAGGAGAGTATTGTTCAAGTTCCATGTGTTTGTGAAGTTCCTACTGTTTCTTGTGCTATTGAGCTCCAGCTTGATTGCAGTATG
>NW_022947128.1:0-344 GCF_012274545.1 Fukomys damarensis | reverse complement strand
GATCTGGAGAGGTGGCATTTAGAAAGAAAGGGGGGAAATACAAGTTAGGTGGGATTAGTGTGAGCACAGACCCACTTAAGATTGTTTCACCTTGTTAAACACACAAATGAAATGCTATAAGTACTTTATTTCTTTAATACGGTATATAAAAATTATGCACACCAGCTGAAAGTAGCATGCAGAAAAATCCAGACTTAGAAGCTGCCCTCATGACTGTCTGTTCTGGTGCTTTATGGCACCACCAGCCATAACAGCAGTGGACTCTGGACCACTGAAAAGGGCAGAGTCCAAGGAAGCCTCCCTCTTCCTCCGGCACCAAGGGCCCACAGGCTCCGTACCCTGTG
>NW_022947127.1:0-240 GCF_012274545.1 Fukomys damarensis | reverse complement strand
AGCAGGAGCCAGGAGATTGGCCTGAATGGATGGGCATGTCACTGAGGCCATAGGCGGTGTGCTACTCTCCCCACATTTGCCTCAATCCACCCCTGTCTGGTAACCAAGACCACAGTTTCGAGCTGCCAACTCATCGCCATTATGATAACTGAGCTCTGTCATAGCCCAACACGCATGGTGAACTCTGACACTCTGCCAGCCTCTGTGAACACTGAGTTGATATCTGGGCCTTTCATCTTT
>NW_022947126.1:0-478 GCF_012274545.1 Fukomys damarensis | reverse complement strand
ATGAGGGGGAAGAGATCTTTGCCTTTTATAAGAAGAAAGATCATATATTTGCAAACAACTGGCATCTCTCACCAAATCTGTGCAGTGACAGGTGATATTAGATATGTGAATCAAAGATGATAGAAAGTAATGTGAAGATTTAGTAAATGGGAGAATCATATCTTTGCATCAGCAATACCATGTAAATGTCATTCATTAATATTTTTGAAATATCCAAACTTGTTTTGTAAATTTTTTAAAGTCAAAATTTGTGTTATTTACTTCATAGATTATCCTCAGTAATTTTTTAAAACAAGGTGTTATGTTTTTTCTTTTCCAGGCTTCAAGCTGAGAGGAAATAAACATAATAGCATTTACAGAATTTTGAAACTAGAATGCCTTTATTTACCTAATAGGAAACCAAGGCTTTAAAGCCACTTGAAGATGCTAATTATTCTTTCCAAGAGCCTTTCCCTGGTAAAGAAGTTAAAAAAAAAAA
>NW_022947125.1:0-225 GCF_012274545.1 Fukomys damarensis | reverse complement strand
CACACACTCAGGTAACACAGGGAGGGAAATTTTAAATAGCGTGGACGGTCATCTTGCACCCCATTAAATCAGGATCTGGCCCACCATGAGCATGGGATGAACTACACAGACATCCTCATTTCTGCCGTCTGAGTTCCCAAGGACTTCTTGACAAGACAGCATTGTGATGCTGGTGTTTAACGGACACTGTTCATATAAAAGGATCCCAAGTACATCTAGTACATC
>NW_022947124.1:0-589 GCF_012274545.1 Fukomys damarensis | reverse complement strand
TGGCATCAGTATGTCCCATTACCAGTAGCATTAACCTCGGTCTGTTTAAGATAGTGTCTGCTAGGTTTCTTGGTTAGTAACGTCACTATCCAGTCCTTCTAACACGTAGACACCCCCAGAATGTGCACCAGATCATTTCCCACTGAAGTGAGGCTGCCATGGGATGAAGATCCGGAGCTCGGAGCCTTGATTCAGAAGCAAGCTCCAGTGCCAGGAAGAAAGCGCATTTGTTAAGTGGGGATGCCATACTATGCTGAACTACTGCAGACAACGCCTGTCAAGTGTTGGGGACAAAGGTTCGCTAATGGCAGCATGTATTTCCTGCTACAAAGCCCAGAAATTCTTGTGGTCTTTAGGAGCGAAAGGTTACAGTGGAAAAAGGGACAACATAGATTCTGACAAGAGCCCCTTTAAAGGTGAGAAAATGATACAGCACAATGATATAAACTCGCTCCTCCAAAGTAACACGGGTGGGACTTAATTCAAATTCCTGAAACATCGAAGCCCAGGCCAGCCCTAATTTATCTCATAGCTTGCATGAAATATTCCCAAAGGGGTCGATCAACAGACTCCAGAGATACTGTACTGA
>NW_022947123.1:4567-11182 GCF_012274545.1 Fukomys damarensis | reverse complement strand
TGCTTTTAAGCCATAACATACTTATCCCCTTTTCTCACAATAGAAAAGAGTCAATTTGTGAACAGTCTCTACAATGAAGGTGTAAAGATGGCAGTCTGGAATTTAGAGATTCAAGGTCTGCCAGATGTGGGGGTGCAGGCCAGTCAGCCCAGCACTCTGGGAGGATTAAGTAGGACTGCAATGTCAAGCCAGCGTGGGCAACTTTGTGACTCAGCAAGGCCCTGTCTCAAAATTAAAAAGGTGTAATGAGGCAGCAGATGAGCCTTAGTGCTAAGGCCCTGGGTTCAGTCCCCAGAACCACAGAAACAAGAAAATGTCACAAGCTAATTCTCACTTCCCTGAATTTTCACAGCCAATTACATACTTCTTAAACCCCAGTAGCCTCATTAAAACATACAATATCTATCTGTTAGGATTTGTGAAAAGGAAACTGAATTCTCCCTTAAGTCCTTGCCATGGAACCTCAGGCACAGTGAGCACTCAGAAATTTATTTTTCAGTAATACCCATCTCTTCATAGTGCTACTCAATATTACCACTGCCCAGGCATTCTTTTTTATTTTATAAATTTATTTATTTTTGTTACAATGATTGAACTCGGGACCTTGCATTTCCAAGGCAGGTGGCCAAACCACTGAGCTAAATTGACAGCCCCCAGGGATTTGGCATTCTGACGTCATAACTTTACATCAGACGTCACTTCAGCAAAGCTGAATAACTGTAGCTCTAAGCCTGTAGCTGTGTGGAATTTGCTATCACGCACTGGAATTGCAATCCTAACCCTAACCCTAAGACTGACACCAGAGGAGGAATGTGCATTCATACATAATTCCCAAACACTGAACATCAAATGAACAGGATGCCTCCCCATTTAACATACATGACACGACAGAGAGTCAAATGGGGAGCCTATTCTGTATGATCATCGACCTCAAACCCTAAGCGATTGAAGGCACTGCCAATTATATCTAGGGTACTATGTTCAGGTCCTTCAAAACACACAGTTCATTGCAACTTTATGAAAGACACTGCCCTCACCTTCCCCCTCACATGCAAACTACCTGGTAGGTGAATTGCTTCTGGATCACGCTCAACAACCCTAACAATAACCCTAACCTTCCACCAGATTAGTAAGTTCCCATAAGGCGGTACTTGAAATCCAGCACTGTGGCTAAGCCAAAGGGGAAATCTCATGCTGCTACTACCTAGCAAATCAACAGCCAATCCTTACCCTAACCCTAGCCCACTACCTCATGTCGAGTTTCCCATACGGCGGTACTTGAAATCCTCTCAGGTAAGCCTCAGGTGAGATCTCATGCTGATACTAAGTAAGAAACCCACAGCCCAATACACAGGTAGCGAAATTCCAAGGCTACCCTTCTCCGGAATCCTCAGCCTAACCCTAACCCTATCCCTGAACTTCCACGAGGGGCTTCTATTCCTACATCATTCCTACAACTGAAGGTCCAATGCACATGAAAATATGCATTACACTACACACAGAGTCAACTGGGAAAATCACTGCATTCCCTAAATCTAGCTCTAACACTACTCTGTCGCCAATCGCTACCTATTCTATCCAGGCATCAAGGCGTACGTCCGTGGAAAACCACAGTACATCCTATCTTCACAAAAGACACTGCCCTCACCTTACCTATCAGGCCCAAATTGACTGGAGTGTGAATTCTTTCCGTATCATGCTCTGCAGTCCTAACCATAACCCTAGCCCGTAACTTTATTCCTAACTTCCCAGAGGGCGGTCCTCGAAATCCTCCGATGTGGCTAAGCCTAAGGTGAAATCTTATGCTGATTCTAACTAGGAAATCCACAAACCAATACCCCGATAGAGAAATTCTAACGCTATCACTCACTGGAATGCGAATCCTAACCCTAACCCTAAGCCTGACCCCGTATGATGGACGTACATTCCTAAGTCATTCCCCACACTGAACGTCAAATGAACAGAACGCCTCCCACTTAAACGTACACGACAGGACACAGGAAGTGAATTGGGGAGCCCATTCCTTCCGATCATCGAACACTCATCCTAATCGTTGGCCAGTCACTATCCATTATATCTAGGATGCAATGTTCATGTCTTTGGAAACACACAGTACATCCCAACTTCATGAAAGACACTGCACTCACTTCCCGTTCACATGCAAACTACCTGGCAGGTGAATTCCTTCAGGATCATGCTCAACAACCCTTACCCTAGCCCTAATCTCCCACCTGATAGCCAAGTTCCCATAAGGGGGGACTTGAAATCCAGCACTGTGGATAAGCCAAAGGAGAAATCTCATGCTGCTACTACCTAGCAAACCAACAGCCCCATAGCCAGGGAGAGAAACTCCCAGCCTACCACTCACCGGAATCCTACCCCTAACACTGAAAGGAGCCCTGGCCCGAGAGGAGGGATTTATATTCCTACATCATTTGTAACACTGAAGGTGCAATTAACACCAACACTCACCTCCCAACACACATGACAAAACTCAGAGAAGAAAATGGGGAGCCTAATTCATCCACTAAGTCTAGTTGTAAGCCTTCTAACTGGCGAGTCCCTACACATAATATCTAGGCCTCAATGTTCAGGCCCTGGGAAACACACATTATATCTCACCTTCAAAAAAGGCACAGCTCTCACCTTTTCTTCCACATGCAAACTCTCTGGTAGGTGAATTCCCTCTGCATCCTGCTCACCAATCCCAACCCTAACCCTAGCCCACAATCTCATGCCTAGGTTCCCATAGAGTGGTCCAAGAATTCCTCACTTGTGGTTAAGCCTCAGGTGAGATCTCATGCTGATACTAGCTAAGAAACCCATAGCCCGTTATGCAGGTAGTGAAATTCCAAGGCTATCCTTCTCTCGAATCCTCAGCAGGCTTCCCTTGTATCCTCGCCCCTGTCACTTTACTTCCATATCCCTTCTCGTGTTGCTAAAAGCTGAGCCTCCCTGGACATGTCAGCCTTCCCTGTTTCTGAGATGTATTTTTTGATGTGGTGTTCTGCTTTGTTTAGTGTTGCAATTTGTAATAAAGTATTAACTACATGGGGAGGTGGTGTCCTTGTTTGGACAAGGATCAGTCTCCTGTTGTCTCTGGGAAGAAAAGGACTCCTGCACTCTGTGAGGGTCTGTAAAGTTTCCATCCTAGACACGTGGAAGTTACACCAAATCCGGAGCCCCAGGACAGTGAAGATTAAATCCTGCTGTAAGTGTAGGTATGCACCTTTACCTCTTTCCCTCTCTTCTTAGAAAAAGCATAAAGAACATCCCCTGTTGTCCAACGTGATTAGAAGTCTTAATAAAGATCCTATTCCACACTTTCTACTTCCACTTCTCTGTGGGTCATGTAGTTATAGTCAATACTTGCTTTATCAAAGTTGAAACCAAGTTGTGTTGGAAATCCCCCCACAGGTGAAATTCATATGTCTCAAGTAGAGGATTACATTTTCTCACAAAAGAAGCTCCTTCCTAGAGTCATTGTAAAGAACATGCTCTCAAAGTCATTTCCCGCTTCATCTCTTCTCTGACCCTGCACTCTTTGTATGTTTTCACTGGAGACCTTCCAGCCAGAGTAGGAGGTCAAATTCCATATATTTCACCCACCATATTGCTGCCCTGACCACCTGACCTTTTGCTTACTGACAGTCCTCTGCTGCTCTGCTCCAGAAGTCCATGTGACTTTTTCTTGGTAGGGGCTTAGACCTTCCTTACTGAGCTATAGGCCCAGACCCAAGGGGAAGATTTCCCTTTTAGTAGGAAATTTCACTCTGAACACAGACTGATTGCACTGTCAGTCTGAGGCCTCCACTTTCTTACCTCCGTCTGTGCTTTTACATCCTGTCATGGGGAGTTTCCTGTGCTTCCTTACTTACTACTGTGGGTATACTTGATTTTGACCAATTATTTTTAACATTTGTGTTTTGAGTAGTGTCTGTCTGCATCTCCTCTTCCACAGAAGTTGTTCTGAAGTTTTACATGCCCCGAAGTACCACGCCAGCTACGAGGCAGTCAGATGCAGGGCCGTCAGTCTTCATCTCATGGTCTGGGTCATTCTTCATTTCAGGTAACTAACTCTTGTGCAGAGTTAGTTCATTACCCATCTTGCACCAGGCTCATGTGTCAGGCTGTGTGAAAGCACATGGGGGCAGTAAATGTGAACGTGCCCAAGGTTTCTTTCTGGGACATGGGTGGAATAACTAAAGATGTCAAGTGTACCAAGGCCTACAGACTGGGTTCTTCAGGGTATCCTTAAACAAGGCATGTCAGCAATCCCTTGTATGAGTCAGTGCATTAATCCAGGGTCAGGTACACAACAAGGAACCATTGGGCATCTGCTGAAGAGTAGATCAGGGCTTCTTTGTTGTTAGGAGAGTATTCTAGGGGTCAGAGAACTAGTACAAAGAGTATTATGTGATAAACCTTCCACTCAGGAAATAGTATGATCTTCAAATTGGAGACTGTTGCTTCTGGAAAATGGCATGGTGAAGCTGTGACTCAGGTTGAACTGAGATTAATGTTTCCTTTCCATTGAAACACTTCAAAGCAATTGCAAAAGCAAAAGAGGTTTTTCTCCAGTCTTAAGACAAGCCTAAACGGTGCCAAGTGACAGGGGTTGTACAATGTTGGCAACAAAATAGAGCAGCCACACATGAATCCTAAGGGATGATACATTGGTTGGAAGTGCCTCATAGAACTTTCTAAGCCTGAGGAGCCTGGATTCTCCAACTGGAGAGCTGAGGCAAAATTTGGGCAGTGAAACAGCCGGGAAATCTGCTGAGCAAGAGGCCACCAGCTCCAAGGTTTGTTGTGGGGCAGACCCTGCAGTCTGGGTGGCGCAGGCCCCACGTTAGTCCTCCTCCACCTGGTCAATGCCCATGGACTGGTCAGGGCCCTGGAGGGTCACTGGGGGGCCCTTCCTTCCAGGACCTCAGCCAAACACTATCCTGGTGAACTTCCCCTCCTCTAGCGAAATAGTGCCCGGGCCTCCCGGACTCTTTCTGGCCTCCTGCTCTCTGCCTTTGCTTTCCTCATTCGCTCCACTTTCTCTCCTACTGTCACTCTGTAATTTATCTCTGTGCCTGGGCACTGAATTATTTCCATCCATGTCTCAGGCCCAAAGTCCCCACCTGGCAGGCCCGCATACCAGGGGTTTCTGATCATCTCTGAGCCACAGCCTCCCTGTAACCTGCATTCCCAGCCGGGGCCAGAAGGACTGAATCTGTCCTGGACTGAGACTGAACAGAATCCATCCACAAAGCGCTTCCAAATATACAGTGCGGGCCTCTAGCTGAGGGTTGCAGACACCAGGGCCTATGGGAGGCCATCCCTCTGCTTCCTGGCTGGCTGGAAGGCTCCCCAAGCTCATGCCCAATGGAGGATACCCCGCCTACACGGCAGACACTTCCCTGCAGTCTATGGGGTGGGAACAAGCCCAGCGCACCACATCTGCTGTGTGCACCTCCAGGGTTCAACCCAGGGCTCTTTTCTCAGGGGACAATGCCATCACAGTACGCTTTCATGGTGCACGCCTTGAATATGGCAGCCAGCCCTACTCCTGTCTATGTGCCCATAGCAGGGACCAGGGATAAGCAGGCAGCCTCGCCTCCCTAGCAGCCGGGGCTTAAAGGTTTCCTTCCCTGTGATTTGTCCACTGCAACCTAGTGGAGTCCGGCAGGATTGTTGACCAGTTGTGCAAGGAGTGTCCAGGCCACCGCTAAGGCTGAGCGCTACGGGGCGGGCTGGAAGTTTGAAGGAACCAGCTAGGAAGCCTTCCTGGAGCAGGCGCTGTGCAAGCTGCAAGAAGCAGTGGGGCATGCGGGGTGTGGCATGGCCCTGCGCATTTCTGGGACCCGCCTAGCGGGAAACAGAGCCCTTTGCAGAAGCACCCCCACAGAGGGTCCTGGGACTGCCGGGCCGCTATGGGACTGGGCTAGTGGATGAGGACGTCCTCTTGCATGTTTTGCAAGAGCCAGGACATCTGCCAAAATGGGGAGGTTGACTCTCGGGGCCAAGCCTGTCTGCTACAGTCTTCATGGTTAACACAATCCACCCCTCTTTGGAAACTAGGGGAAACATTCTGAACTACCAATTTCCTGGCATTATTACAGGTGAGCTCTATCATGGCCCTGACCCTCACTGGGCACTCTGACACTCTACCAGCCTCTGAGCACACTGAGTTTATATCTCAGCCTTCCAAATTGGCCTCATTGACTCTAATTCTAGGCCCCTCAATATATTCTCAATATCTACATCCTCCCATTTCAGTCGCATCCATCTCCATAGGGTATCGAGATGGCAAGACACATTGAAAAGAACAATGGCCTTGTCTCATGAGGTGGATTAAAAAGAAGTACCATAGACTGCCTGGGCTATCCCTTTGATATGTGCCTGAATATAATATCTTCCAAAGTGAAATAAATAATTCACACATTTGTAAATACCGAAGACTTTCTTTGGTATGAAGAAAGCACAAGAGTGTGTAAGATCCTTCTGAGATCACTGACAATGTGAAATAGGAAGAAGGGTGTTAAGATATAAGGGAGTGGGAAATGTAGGGGAAATGTAAGAATGGGAAGGAAAAAATAGGAGAAAATGAGAAAATGGAAATTT